>NC_025704.1:18489090-18507421 GCF_000633955.1 Camelina sativa
GAATCACAAAACCAAAGTTTGAGACACTGACTAGTGGCTATCCTATAACCAAGAATTATTCATGTAGGCAACAATCACATTAACAGCAGAGGTAAAATACTACAAACATCAAATCCAATGTTTGAGAATCCTAAACTACAAACATCAAAGACAATATATATAGTGAGACCAAACCAAAGTCCAATAAAACCAAGAGTCGATGAGAGGAAGAGCAAACACAAAATGCAAACTATAGCCACCAGTGAAGCTGCGGCGTAACCAAAATCGGATGCTCCAAAGTTAACTCCATCAAATACAAACGCCAAAGCATTGACTGGTTGTGTCCCTGCGACAAACTTTAGTAAACAAGAACCGGATTTAGTCAAAATGTTATGTCATAATCTTTGTTTGATTAAAGAGTTAAGGGGATGTAAAGTAATCACCGGAAGTCCTATGCTAATGAGGTGTAAAACTTTATCGTCTTTTGTAAACACTTTTGCTCCAAAATGCAACGCTGCTCCAAGTATAGCCGCGAGTAGAAACCCGAGAACCAATCCCAACTGTCACAAGATTTAGTCCTGCAGGGCACATAGGCTTCCACAAACTTAAACAAAATATGCAGTACCTGCAGTACACGAGAAGCTGTAGCTGCAGCTCTTTTGTAGTCTTTCTTAGCAAAAGCGCTCGCTAGTATTGCCTTCAGAAACGAAAGTCATCGAATGATCATCTGAATATGAATACATCAAGAGAATCTAAAAGAAACACAATAAGACACTGGATAAATCATACGCAAACCATTTACTTCAACAATGTTTTGGGGACTACTTGTTTGCTGCAGCGAGTTCTGCACTGATAATGAAACTTGATTTCCCAGCTTGTCTCAAGTACTGAACATCTCCATTCATCAGCTTCACTTGTCACTTCTTCTGTATATGACAAGTGATTTAGAATGCTAAAACTTATATAAATACATGCCAAAACTAAAGTCTACAGCTCACTTAAATTCTTAATTGAAAAGAACAATAAACACCCTATCATCACCATCTACCAGAAATCACCTTATCATGTCCTCAAGTGATCCTTTATATGAACACCAAATTTAAAAAGTGCGAGTGTAGTAGAAGTAATACATACCATTCCTGCCAAAAAGCCTAGAATGTTGAACAACCTACACAAACGGGGACAAAAGACTAAATTCAATATCATGGGTATCTTCAAAGTGACTTTAGCAAGTTCAAGTATCAAATTCCAAGTTTTCTCCAACAATGAAGATCTCAATCAGGCTCTACTGGCTCATTTCTTGTTTAAATATCTCGCTCATGTACTGATATAACAATTGCAAGTTCACCTGCATAATGAAAAGTAGCTGCTCACTTGAATCACAGAACAAGAAAGAACTAAGGATCATGAAAAAAATCCAAGTCAAAACAAATCTCAAATTGGCTAATATCTCTATTGAGAAATCGAAGAACAAAAATAAAAATTCTCAATTATGAATTTCAGTCAAATTGAAGAACAAAAATGAGAATTCTAGATACAAATTCAGACCCTCGGAACAACTGCATTGGAACAAAAAAAACCAGAACTCGACACCGTCTAAATCGAGAAATGTCTACTCTGGGTTAGAGCTAGGTAGATCGGATCAGACCAGAAGAGCAACCAGAAATTGAAACAACAATGTGATGTGATAGAAGCTATACGATTTCGAAATTGGGATACCTACCTCAGAGGGGAATTCAGCAAGGAGACGTTCGCAGAAGAAGATGACATTATTGAACATAAACTGACTCTCGACACAATTCGGATTCTCCATTTTTTCTGATGAGACGAGAGAAAGAGAGAGAGAAGAGAGGAAAAGAAATCGAGTTTAGAGGAATGCCCTTTTCTATTATTCTCTTGGCCAACCAAAAATGGACACGTAGCGTCTCTTATGATCGATCTCAGTATGTTATATAAGAGAGCTTCTTCCTTCATTTCTTTTCTTTTGATTTAATTTTAACCCACAAAAAATCTTACAACCCCCTTAAAGATATTTTGAGAAATTATTGCATTTCATAAATTTTTAAAATTATAAAACATACATATTTTTAAAGATATTTTGACTTTATTAATTTCCTCAAGAGTGAGTCCCTTTGTCTTTGCATCTTTGGCACAATGGAGAATGGAGAGACAAAAGAAACAAATTATGGAACAGATAAACAAAGCAAAAATTCAGGTTCATCCAACCAGTAAGTGACACGTCACGGTCTCTTATGCAAAATTCAATGCCTTTTATATCTCTTATATTATCTGTATACTTCAATCCAAATAGCTATACATTATATTACATAGTATTGATCTCATATCGATCTATTTTATTTGACAATTTAAAGAAGGGATTGTGTTAGGATTCACTAATGTGGTTTTGTTTGTATAGCCTCTTTGTTTCCGAGAATTAGTTGATAAAAACCACTCAATTAGTTTATGAGTTTTGACAAGAAAAGAAGAAGAGGTAGTGTTTGCCCCAAAAAAAAAAAAAGAAGAGGTAGTAGATTCTAAAGGTTTCATTTTTAAAAATATCTAACTTTAATGATAACATTTTAAAATTGGATATTTTAACTCTATTTTATTTATGAAAATATATTAAAATCCATTTTAATTTTTTGATATTCAAATATACTCTTTTAAAATGTATTTGGGTATGCAAATGTTTTATAATTCTTTTAAATTTGATAACGAGAACATCAATAAAATGTTTAATTATTTAGCTGGATAACACTAGATTTTATAAGTTTTAAATTTCATTTTAAATATTTCGATATGCAGAAAACCACAATGTGGTTTTAACTTTGATAACATTGAACATCAAACTATTAGCTGGATAACAATAGATTTTAGAAGTTTTAAACTAAATTACTGATATAAACTTACTTACATTAATATTATATATATGTTTGGATTCATGTTCTATTTATATCATAAACTAAGTAACACCGTTAGATATCTAAACAGAGATAAACATGTCATTAGTGAAAGGGATGTTTGGTCTGTGTTTCCTACTAATTAGGAAGCAAAATGATATGATTTCGTCCACTTAGAAGTTTTAAACAACTTTATTAAAAAAATTCTCCCCCAAAAAGCTAATAACTGCCTCAACTATTTAAAACTATGCACTTAAGTGTCCTAATTGTTACAAATTTAGTAATTAACGGTCCCATATCAGAGGCAATAATCAATTGATTATTATTAAGATCCATTGAATTGGACCACCCAAAATCATACAGACACGTACCATACACACTCATTAATACTTTACATGCATACTATATCTTTTTTTTTTTTTTTTTGGACAAAACATGCATACTATATCTAAGGCTAAGCAAAACTATACTTTTACAGGTTGGTGTGTTCACTGTGTTCGGCAAAAGGCTCCTGTTCATTTAAAAGTTGGTACTTAGATTTCTGTATCTTCAGTGTCAATAAAGAGACAATGATTATTTATTTTTCTAAAAGAGAGGATGATAATAAGATTATATTATCCCCATCTAGCTTAAATTTTACAACATTATCTATTTAGAGATCATGAATGAAAAAAAGAAATCAAAATTTTGTCGAATTATGGGGAGATGACATGTAGTTAAATAGTGGAAAACTGATTTTTAGTTCAAAAAAGTTGAAAAAGATAAAATATGCCGGAGGTTCAGAAATTGATGTTTGCTTTTGTGAACTGAAAAACTTTGTGTGTGCGCCTAAAACCTCACTTTAGCCAGCATGTTTCTGGGCTGCTTTTTTAAGTGGGCCATTTAATTTCGGCCCGATTATATTTAATTTAAGTCTTAAACTAAACCATTGATTTATTAATTAGCCACGTCGATCATAAATACGCCTCTTTTTTCTATGGTTCGGATCCGAAGCTCTGGCTTTGGTACTCTTTTTGTTTTCAAGTCAAGACTTACTTTTTTTTTTTGGTAAGAGAGGGGGAGACAAATTAGGCTCCTCTCATATTATTAGAAAAAATAGAAAAACAACTACAAACGGACTGACCGTGGCATAGTACAACCAACAACATCTTCAAAAATAATTCCCTGAATACATTTAGGACTAACAATCAAAGAATGAAAACGCAAAGGGAGAGGGTAAACACATAGTTAGCTAATTCGTCAGCAAGACGATTAGCTTCCCTATACACATGACGAATACGGACTAACCAGTCCTTCAAGATAAAACCATAGCACAAACGTATTAGGAAAGACAGGGGATGAGAATCATTGATCCATGTAGTAAAAAAACCTACCACTAGCTCAGAGTCCACCTCAAGATCCACCCGCGTACATTCCTTCTCCCAAGCCATCACCAAGCCATAATAAACACCCCAAAGCTCTGCAAGTGGTGCTGAACAGAACCCTATATTCAGAGCAAACCCGATGAGCCAATTACCTTCCCCGTCCTGCAAGACACCTCCGGCTGTTGCCTTCCCTGGATTGCCCCATGATGCACCATCCGTGTTTATTTTTAACCACCCCTCCTGCGATGGAGACCATGATATCAAACGTTCTTCTCGTACCACTCCTGCTCTCTCACTCACTGAAACCAAGAAAGCCTTATAGGTCTCCTCAGCCAAGCCCTTCAAAAAACGAATTCTATCACGGAACTTACCCAAACCACCAAAAATATCTCCACACCGCCACTTCCACCCCCATCACACTGCTCCAACAAACAGCGTATTATTCTAATATTTATATTTATTTTTATAACTATTATTTTTATCTAGCGTAGTGTTCTGTCAAGACTTACTCGGAAAACATAACTATTATTTTTATACTTATTTGATTTGAGACCATATTATTTTATTGATTTAATTAGTTGGCTCAGTTCAAAATTCTAATTTTACTGAAAGTAATAGTAGAATATTTTCCTCTAGATTTATTTATTTATTTAAATTTACAGTTTTTAATGGAAGAAGTAGAATGGTGCCAAAGAAAAAAAGCAAAATGTTGAATAAGTGGAATTATATATCAACATTATTGGCGAAAAAAATGTTTCTAATAAGGTGTATTCTCCTAATTGTATAGCTAATTTACAGTCTCTTTTTACTAGAAAAATCAGACAACCAATATATGGCAGGAAACAAATTATTGTATTCAAAAAATTTGTATTAACGTATTTATTAGTAATAATAATTATTTGTTGGTTTGTAAATTATATTATCAAACAAAAAAGAGAATTACATATATAGCCGAAAAAGAAAGAAAGAATAATAAAACGAAGCTGGGACGTTTGGAGTCAGGTTCGGAGCGTATTTCGCCTCCTTTGCCAATCTCACGAGAGAGAGAAGAGAGACAAAGAGAAAGTGAGGGAAAATATTTGCATTTCAAAACACCTTTTTTCTCGCTTCTTCTTCTTCTTCTTCTTCCTCCCGTTGCTTCTTCTTCATCCTTTATAAACAAACACAACACCGCAAAATTCTCTGTATCTCATAAAAAAAAAAAAAAAAAAATTCTCCAAATCTCTCTCTCTCTCTCTCTCTCTCTCTTTGTGTCGATGGCGGCGACGACATCGGAGATCAACAACAACGATCTTTCCTTCTCCGTAGTATCGATCGTTGAAGATGTTCTTCAACAGCATAGTACCCGATCAAGCGACGTCGGTTTGGTTTCCCGCAAAGTTGAAGAATCTTGTGAGTCTTTTTGTTGATTTTTTTAGATCCTTTTCAATATCGTTCAATTCTGGGTTTCAACCGGGAGAGAGAGAAACTAGTAATTTTGTAATTTTTGATGAGCTTGCATCAATTCGNTTTTTTTTTTTTTTTTTTTTTTTTTTTTTTTAATTTTGGTGAAAATTAGGTTTTTTATTTATTTTATTTTCAATTATATGAAAATTAGGTTTTGTAGGCGCTATGGGTATTTTCTCGAAAATTTCTTAGTCTGAAGAAAGTTTTATAATAATTTTTGTTGGTTATGTAAAAAAAAAGCTATAAGAAGATATGAAGCTGCTGGGTGGCTTAGAGAAATGCTTGGAGTTTCCAGTGGTAAAGATTTCCCAGCTGAGCCTTCTGAAGAAGATTTTAGGCTTGGCTTGCGAAGTGGTATTGTTCTTTGCAATGTTCTTAACAAAGTTAATCCTGGCTCAGTCTCTAAGGTATACTTTATTTATGGGTGTTGATGTTTTTTTAAGTATGGAGATGAAGGATTAGGCTCATATTTTGCTCTATTAAATTTCAGGTTGTTGAAGCGCCTGATGATGTTGCGGATGGAGCTGCACTCTCAGCTTTCCAGTACTTTGAAAACATCAGGAACTTTTTAGTTGCTATTGAGGATATGGGTTTGCCATCTTTTGAAGCTTCAGATATGGAGAAGGTATGTACAAACTAGTTTGATTTAACAAGATACAGATGTGTAGCTTTTTTTCTTGATTGATTTGTTGAAACATATATATATATATATATATATATATATATATATATATTTATTTTTTTCTTTTTCTAGGGAGGCAAGTCTATAAGGATAGTGAACTGCATTCTTGCTCTGAAATCTTACAGTGAGTGGAAACTCAAAGGTGAAAATGGTCCTTGGAGGTATGGATCCAACATGAAGAATAACTTTGGTTTGAGAAAACCATTTCTGAGGAAAAATTCAGAGCCCTTCATGAGTTCCATATCAAGAACTGATCAACCTGATGCTGGGCAAGATCTTTGTGACAAAGTAAGTGGATAAAATTCATGCATAATGGAAATGTTTGTTTCTATAGCAGTGGATTGTGTGAAGTTGTTCACAAAACTGTTTACTTTTTTGCAGGGAGATTCTAGATCCATAAATGGGCTTGTTCGGTCATTCATTGCAGACAGAAAGCATGACGATATTCCAAATGTAGCCAACTTAAAAACTCTGCCTTTATAGTTTTTTCTGCAGTTCCCTTTCTTAATGAAAGCTTTGCATTGGTCTGTATTAAGCTTCTTAAGGCATATATAATATGAATTGAAACGCTTCATATTAAAAAAACTGATCTTTATCTATCACCCTTCGTAGGCTCAGTAATTGTTAGCAAGACTAGTACTAGACACCATTTCGAAAACACTTATTGAGAAATCTGACTTCTTTTCCTACTTTTCAGGTTGTAGAGTCTGTGTTGAACAGAGTTATGGAAGAAGTCCACCAGCGGTTATCAATCCACAATGAAATGGTGAGGGCAAGTGGAGATGCTGTTATTTTCTTTGGAGTGAACAAGTACAGTCAGTCTGAGGTTTTGATTGATCTGACTCATTGATGCAATGAAACTGGCTTTCAATTTTTTTTCAGATGAAATCAAGTTCAAAACCTATTCCAGAAGATATATCATCCTGTGAGACAGTGGTCCGGTCTCAGCAGTGTGATGCAAGAGAAGATGAGGAAGCAGAAGAAAACAGTCCGTCCCAGGTTGTAGAAGAAAAGTTTCAAAGGACACATTTTGAACATTACGAAGAACAAGAGATTCTTCGGAATCAACAAAAACACATCCAGGTAAGTTCCATTTTCTATGGCACTGGAGGATCTAACAACCATATCATGAAAGTGGTTTCTTATTCTATCTTCCAATCACAAGTTAAAAGAGAATTTAAGCATTGTTTTTATTGCTTACAGGAGTTGAAGCAAACCTTAAACACTACAAAAGCGGGAATGCAGTTACTGCAGATGAAGTATCAAGAAGATTTCTTTCACCTAGGTGTCAACTCAGATCATGTTCTTGCTATCTTCTTGTTGAGGCCTCAATGTTCAATCAGTAAATATCTAATCTGTCATCATTTTTGGGTTTGTGTCACACAGGCAAGCATTTAAATGGTCTAGCTTATGCGGCTACGGGATACAAAAGGGTTCTTGAAGAAAACCGAAAACTGTACAATCTAGTGCAGGATCTAAAAGGTAACTTGATTTGTGTTAGTCATACTTCTAGGGTCTTGAATCACAAAGACAGTTCCTATAACCTGCGTAATGACCTCACACTTGGTTGGGAATGTATAGGAAACATACGGGTGTACTGTCGGGTCAGGCCTTTCTTGCCTGGGGAAACAACTGGTTTGAGTGCTGTGGAACACATAGAAGAAGGGACCATCACGATCAGAGTGCCATCAAAGTATGGGAAAGCAGGGAATAAACCATTTATGTTCAACAAAGTCTTTGGCCCTTCTGCAACACAAGGTTAGAAGGCTTTGATTTTATGTCCCTGTAATATTTAGTTTGTTGCGCTGCGCTGTGAATAACATTAGGAAATGAATCCACTGTTCTTCAGAGGAAGTGTTTTCAGACATGCAGCCTTTGGTACGGTCAGTTCTTGATGGCTACAATGTCTGCATCTTTGCTTATGGCCAAACCGGGTCAGGGAAAACTTTCACCATGGTTAGAATTACTTTACTTGTCTATCCAATCTTTTTAAGATAATTAGATTTTTTTTTTCTTTGATATACAACACCAAATTCCTAATTTTCCTAACTACTCTAGACAGGGCCTAAGGAGCTGACTGAAGAAAGCCTAGGTGTAAACTACAGGGCACTGGCAGATCTGTTTCTTCTATCAAATCAAAGAAAAGACACGACCAGCTACGAAATTTCAGTTCAGATGCTGGAGATTTACAACGAGCAAGTCAGAGATCTTCTTGCAACTGATGGCCAGACTAAAAGATATCCTTTGTGTTAATAATATAGGTTTGACTGTTGTCTTCATCTTTTAGAAACTCTGAGATACTTCGATTTTGTTTGTTCCTTAATTCTTGATTACGTTAGAGATCAGAAACAACTCTCAAAATGGAATTAATGTGCCGGAAGCAAGTTTAGTGCCTGTCTCATCGACGGATGACGTTATACAGCTGATGGATCTGGGACAAATGAACCGTGCAGTGAGCTCTACAGCTATGAATGATAGAAGTAGTCGATCCCACAGGTTTGTTGTCCTTTATATTCTTCTATTTTATTATGAGTACTCTCTTGCATAACTCGTTCTAACTCCAATTCTTCTTTTCTTTGGCAGTTGTGTAACTGTTCATGTTCAAGGCAGAGACCTCACATCTGGTACTATCCTCCATGGTTCTATGCATCTGGTTGATCTTGCAGGGAGTGAGAGAGTAGACAAGTCTGAGGTGACTGGAGACAGACTGAAGGAGGCTCAGCACATCAACAAATCCCTCTCGGCTCTTGGAGATGTCATCTCCTCGCTTTCCCAGAAGACTTCTCATGTGCCTTACAGAAATAGTAAACTCACTCAGCTTCTGCAGGACTCCCTCGGTGAAATTCTCGAAACCATCTTACCTTGTTGCATTTTGTGTCTGTACATGGACTTGAATCTTATACAACAAATTTTCTACAATATCAGGAGGATCAGCCAAGACGCTTATGTTTGTCCACATAAGTCCAGAAGCTGACACTCTCGGAGAAACTATTAGTACTCTGAAGTTTGCTGAACGAGTGGGAAGTGTTGAGCTAGGCGCTGCTCGTGTGAACAAAGATAACTCAGAGGTTAAGGAGCTTAAAGAACAGGTTCGTAAACCATACACCATGACTAGAATGTGGTTGTTCTACATACTCATTTGCTGTTTTCGTTCATTCTCTCCCCATATGTATATCATATCACTAATCTGCTACTGTTCTTGGGGGTTCTTAGATTGCTAATCTTAAGATGGCTCTAGTGAGGAAAGGAAATGGTAATGATGTACAACCAACCTCTTTACCAATCAACCGTGAGAGAATATCGAGAAGAAGATCCCTTGAAACTCCTACTATTCGACCCAAATTACCTACTATGGGAAACACATCAAGCAACAGTAAGCCCCAGATCATGGATCTAAGTGGACCAGAGGTATGCTCTGCCTTCTTTCATGAGCAACAAATGCTGCTGATTTAAACTAACTAGAATTTATAAATTATGTCATTTGGGTATAAATGTAATATACCCTTTGAAACATATGCAGGCTTTTAGCGATTCTACTGCATCTTCAAGAAGACACAGCTTAGATATCCATGAGCTTATGAAATCTTCTTCTCCGGCTTGGCCGAGGCAATCACTCGAGGATAGAGAATCTAAGTCAGGGGAGTGGATCGATAAGCACGAAGAACTAATTCAAGATCATAATCCGAATCCTCCTGAGCAGTTTTACCAGTCAATGGTCCCTCAACAACATTCACTGTAAGTAACTCACATTACATTTTATACTTTACTGTATGTAACTCTTCATCTTCTTAATATTGATCTTTCAAACGACAGAAATGGTGGGAAACAAGATTTCGAAGTGCAGAGTATAACGGATAACGAATCTGATGAAGCCACAGCAAGCGATTGCTCAGATTCCGATTTGCTGTGGCGATTGAGCGTTCAAGTGAATGTTCCCAGAGTTTCTAATGTCCAAAACTCAGCAAACCCCAAATCAAAGAAAATTCAGCCAAGAACTGCTAAACTCTCAGAAACTAGGTTACAAAAATATATATACTTTTTTACAAGTGTTTCCAGCTAGTTTTATCGATCTAATTGGGAGCTTTTGTCTTTTTTTGCTTGTGACAGAAGCTTGATTCCATCGCTGATCCCAGCACCAAGCAAGAGACTTCCTAATTCGCAGCCGCAGCGACCAACCAGAGATGGGAAACGCAGACTGAGTTTAGGCACATGAACCATGTTTTCTCACCAGTTTTGTAAAGAGTTTTTAAAGGAAGGAGACAAAAATATTTGTTATTTGTATATTGCGAGAGCTTTCTCTGTTTTGGCCGCTCTTATTGTGTCATTATGATAAAATCTCAAATTTGTTGCTTTGAGTGTACAAAAAAGGATTCCTTATTATACAATCTTCTTTTGGATTCTTATTAAAGTATGTGTATGCATATACTATAATTTTAATAATTTTTTGAACAATATCAAATGTAGTAAAAATGGGAGAAAAGTTACAAAGAATCCTTGTGATTTTATAAAGCAACTATAAAGATCAATATGCTTTTGAAGTAAAATGGCGCATACATAATAATCCTACACAGGGCTACCATATGAATAGTGTTGGCAATGGCAGAATGTTTTGTTTTAAGGAATAATAAAAAGTTTAACTCTGATTTACCAAACCAACTTTGTTATTTCAATTACTCAATTAGTTTACTTGTCTGTATCAATTATGGACATTTAACATATAATGTCTATTGCATAAAAACCCTTAATATAGTAGTTTGATCAAACTCAAATTTAAGACTCCGAAAAAAAGTAGAAGAAGCCAAGACTATGTTAGAAACTTGAGGAAAAAAAATACATTCATACTTAGGAAAACATACAATTCAAAAGATATAACAAAAATTGTCGACTTCTTACAAACCCTAAATCTAAATCGGCCACAAGAAGAGACTTTTTGCTAACAGAGTTCAACTCATAATCTAACATTCATAATCATATACATAATAGAAAATAATAAACCATTGACCTAGTCAAAGACCTAATTGAATTGTAAGAAGAGAACGTCAATGGATCAGCAAAAGACGACGGAGTTTGATTATTCCACCCCACAAACTGATCAAAGTGGACAAGTGGTGGGGTTTGTGTCTGCATCTGAGGAGGAAACACCATGGGAAGATCAGAGTCGTTACTTCTTAGACAAAGTCCTTGTGCCCCAAGTGAAGCCGTACTCATCGATGGGTCAAAGCCAGAAACAGAGTGAGAGAGTTGACAGAAGCTACCGTTGTCATGGTTATAGAGAAAGACTGAAACTTTGCTCTGATGTTGTTGAGTCAATGATGGCGTCGATAGGTCTTGCTTTGTTTTTGACACACCGCTCATCAATGATGCATCTGTTGTGAAGAAACTGGCGGAAGACACCACAGGGTTCTGATCGGGTTTCGTCTGGTTCTGTAACCGAAGAAGCTTATCTTGTAACACCCGTAGAGCACTCTCTAACGAAGCCTCAATCTCCAAGACTTTCTCAGAGAATCTGTTGTCCTTGATATCAAAAAATGTCTTCTTGTCTTTGAGGGTCTTCTTATTGAGAATCAGAGAAAGGTTTGTGCTATTCTTGCGTCTCTCTCTATCGTTTAGTTTGCTGAATCTCTCCGCCATGTCTCGAACCTTGGATTGATCTTCCGGCCATGTCTTGACGAGTTCTCCGTAACGGCCGTAGTATATAACACAGACTTTGATATCGCATAGGTTTGAAAGCTCGGAGGCTTTCTTAAACATGTATGTTCTCTCAAAGGAAGATTTGTTGTCTTCTTTGATACGGAAGAGAACGAGGGTTGTTTCTTGAAACTATAGTTTCAAAGTAGTATAAAGAACACAAGAATTTAAAAGAATCACTCTCTTTTATTAACCTTTAGGAAACTCTCTCAAAACCCAAAGCTTTCTTGTTCTCTCTCAAACTTCTTAAGTTATGCCACACATTGGCATCTCCTTATATAGAGAACTCAAAACACCAAAACCTATTCTTATTAGAATTTGTATATATTTAAATAACTCTTAAATATATCTTGTCATTATCCTAATTTTTTAAAAACCACAACTTGGTAGGATTAGGATTCCTTATGACTCAAGCTTTTTTCAAGCTTAAGTCGACAATCTCCCCCTTAAGCTTGAAGTTAGTCTCCTCCAAGTCTTCCACTCCAATTAGCTCCCTCATTTGAATGAACTTGATTCTTCCTAGTGCCTTAGTCAAAATATCAGCCTTCTGCTCATGTCCAGGCACATGTTCTACCTCTATTTGACCATTCTCCACACACTCTCTTATAAAGTGATACCTTGTGTGAATATGTTTGCTCCTACCGTGAAAAACAGGATTCTTAGTTAGAGCGATTGCTGATTTGTTGTCGACCCTGATCGTAACTTTCTCACCCGGCACACCTGTAACCTCACTCAGCAAATCTTGAAGCCATATGGCCTGTCGAGCTGCTTCTGTTCCGGCCATAAACTCGGCCTCGCATGACGACAACGCCACCGTATCTTGCTTCTGCGAGCACCAAGAGATTGGGCTTCCTCCAAGGTAGAAAATGTGACCTGTGGTGCTTCTTCCATCATCTTGATCCACATTGTGACTTCTGTCACTATAGCCTATCAATCTTGGCACTTTTGTAGCAGACCTTTTAAACACTAAACCGAAGTTTGTAGTACCCTGCAAGTACCACAACACTTGTTTCATCGCAGAACCGTGAGAAACCTTAGACGTTTGCATATACCTGCTTAATACTCCTACACAATAGGTTAGATCCGGTCGAGTGTGAAGAAGATAGCGAAGGCAGCCAACATTCTACCTGAAGCTTGTAGCATCAATATCTTCCTCCTCCTCTGCTTTTGCTAATTTCAAACCGGACTCCATTGGTGCAAGAGTTCGTTTGCAGTCTTTCATGTCAGCTTGTTCTAGGATCTTCTTAGCATATCGCTGTTGAGTCAGCATTATCCCACCGTCGAACTGACACACTTCAATCCCCAAGTAGTATGTAAGTCTCCCTAGATCACTCATGTCAAACTTGGTTGTCATCTCTGATTTGAACTTGTTGATAACACGAATGCTTGATCCTGAGACGAACAAATCATCTACATACATTGCAACTACGAGTAAGTTCCCTCTTACCTCCTTGCGGTAGACTGATGGTTCCTTAGAACACTTCCTGAACTGTAACCCCACAAGAATCTGATTTAACTTGTTGTTCCAAGCTCTTGGAGCTTGTCTTAGCCCATATAATGCCTTGTTGAGTTTGTAGACCTTGTCTTCACTCCCCTTTACCTCAAATCCTTCAGGCTGTGTAACATAAACTGTTTCTTTTAATTCACCATGTAGGAATTCAGTCTTAACATCAAGGTGGTGTATCTCCCAACCATTAGAAGCTGCAAGATTGAGTAAAAGTCGTATAGTCTCTATCCTGGCCACGGGAGCAAAGACTTCCTCAAAGTCGACTCCATACTGTTGAACATAACCTTTTGCCACCAATCACGCTTTGTATTTATTGATAGTCCCATCCGAGTTTCGCTTAAGCTTGAATATCCATTTTAAACCTATTGGTTTAACTCCAACTGGCAAATCCACAAGGTCCACACTTGATTTTTCTTGATCGATAGTAGCTCATCCTCACACGCACATATCCACTCTTTAATGTCTTTTGCTTCATAGTAGTTACTTGGCTCATGATTAAGTGCATAAGCAAGAACTCCCCTTCTTCCTCTGCTAACAAGACGTAATCCTGCAAATACTTCGGTTTTACTACTTGCCTTGTTGTTCGTCGAGGAATTTGCTGTTCTTGATTCTGAACTTCTTCGGTCTCTTCATCATTAAGAGAGTTTTCAGAATTGTTATCTTCGTCCTCTTCATTGTTTTGTTGAATTCGATCCATATGAGTATCATTATCATCAACAGATTCTTCCTCATTCTCCTGCTGGATGCCTCGATTTCCAAAATCTCCAAACATAACACTGAAACTACCACTTTGTTCTGCATCTTGGTTGTGAGCACTCCAATTCCAACCCTTTGTCTCATCAAATACCACATCCTTGCTTACAATTATTCTCTGAGTTTGTGGTTCCAATAGTCTATAGGCCTTAGAACCAGGCTCTATCCCGAGATGAACTGTGGTTCGTGATCTATCATCTAGCTTTCGAAGGTGAGGTTTGTCCACTTTAGCGTATCCAATGCAGCCGAATACTCTGAGATGATCGATATTTGGTCTCTTGTTCCGTAGTGCCTCATATAGTGTCTTACTCTCAAGTGATCGTGTTACAATCATGTTCAACAAGTAAGTCGAATGTCTAATGGCTTCACCCCAGAGGTAGTTTGGAACCTGCATGTGCTTCATGATGCTTCTTGTCATTTCTAACAGTGTCCTATTTCTTCTTTCGACCACCCCATTCTGTTGTGGAGAGTATGGAGCTGTAACGTGTCTCTTAATACCGAATTTCTCACAAAAAGCATTAAAATCTTGTGACACAAACTCTCCCCCTCTATCAGTTCTGAAATTCTTTATAGTAGCCCCTGTCTCTTGTTCCACATGTTGCTTAAACCTCTTAAACTTCTTAAAAGCTTCACTCTTCTCTTTCAGTAGGATTGTCCACATGTACCGAGAATGGTCATCTATAAGAACAAATATATATTTGTTACCTGCAGCTGTGCTTCGCGAGATAGGACCGCAGAGATCACCGTGAATGAGTTCTAACACCGTATCTGCTCTGTACGAAATAGCTTTTGGAAACATCCTTCGTGTTTGCTTACCAAGTAAGCACGATGAACACACTTCTGCCATAACAGTGAACCATGGTAATCCTTGAGTAATAATACGATCTCCCTAGGATAGAACTCCGATGAAAGGCTATAGACTAGTGACTGGTGGTGAGGTTTGATGGTGATGGTGCGGAAGTGACAAATACGATGGAGGTGGTGATGATCACGTGATAGAACAATGATTCGATGGGGATAGATGTTTAGATGGTTGTATGGATTGAGATAAAGTGAAGAGTTTCTGAATCACAAAGTGTATAGAAACCCAGAAATCAAGAACGCATTCAAGAATTCGAATTGAGAGAAAAAGTGAAACAATACTTGCTCATACAACTTCTTCGCTGAAGAACAAAGAGGCGTAGCTTTGGGGCTTTATAATTAACCCTAGGGCTCGACACTCCAAACAACAGGAAGTTCAAAATAAAACAACAAGACGTTTAAAGGAAATATGAAAACAGCAAAATGTCTAGGTGACCTGTAGTAGTACAGAAATCACTTGTACTATTTCAGAAGTACATTATTCCTCATTGGTAATGACTTCTAGATAACTCGACATAGTGATCCATTTGCCTCATTAAAAACCATACTGAGAAAACCCATTGGGACAAAACTCAGTTATGGGAAAAAGAGTACAAACTTCACACCTAAGTTATCTAGGTATCATTACCGGGTGAAGTCTTCAAGGTGGATATGTTGAAGACTTGGATCCTCGGTAGGTTGAATGACCCGTCAACTATGAGTGAGTGAGCTTCCTTGGCCATCTCCTTAGCTCTTGAACGAGTGATCCTTCCCACCATCTTCGGTTTCTCTGCAGCCTCTGGCTCCGTGCTTGCCACGATCATATCATCCTCCCCCTCTTCAAAAGGATTTGTCCTCAAATCAGAATCTGCATAGTAAGGGAGCAAGTCAGAAACATTGAATGTTGATGATATGGTATATTTACCTTGAAGATCAATCTGGTATGCATTGTCATTGATCCTCTTGATGACTTCAAATGGACCATCAGCTCGTGGTAGAAGCTTGCTCTTCCTCTCTTCTGGGAACCTATCCTTGCGTTAGTGAATCCACACTAAGTCTCCTTCTTCGAAAACGACCTCCTTCCTGCCCTTGTTCGCATGCTTCTCATATTGCTTGGTCCTTTTCTCTATGTTCTCCTTAGCTTTAGCATGTATCCTCCTCACCTGTTCAGCCTTTTCTTTGCCATCAAAGCTACACTTCACACTTAAAGGTAAAGGAATCAAGTCTAGAGGTGATTGTGGATTAAAACCATAGACAATTTCAAAAGGAGAAAATAGAGTAGCAGAATGCTTAGCGTGATTATATGCGAACTCAACATGTGGTAGACATTCTTCCCATGATTTGAGATTTCTTCTCACTAAGGTCCTGAGGAGTGTAGATAGCGTCTTNGTAGATAGCGTCCTGTTCACCACTTCGGTTTGTCCATCTGTTTGCGGGTGACATGTGGTTGAGAATGAAAGCTTGGTTCCTAGTTTAGCCCATAACGTCCTCCAGAAGTGTCCTAGAAACTTTGTATCTCGGTCTGAGACAATTACTTGAGGCATTCCATGTAGGCGTACTATTTCCCTGAAAAACAAGTTAGCTACAATAACAGCATCGTCCGTCTTGTGACTTGCAATGAAATGAGCCATCCNCTCACTGAAGTAAGCTACTGGCTTTCGATCCTGCATCAAAACAGCACCTATACCCACTCCGGAGGCATCACATTCAATTTCAAAAGTTTTCATAAAGTCAGGAAGTAAAAGAATAGGGGCAGTGATAAGCTTCTCTTTTAAGGTTGAAAACGCCTTCTATTGTGCTTCCTCCCATCTGAATCCTACATCCTTCTTGACAACTTCTGTAAGTGGCGCTGCAATAGTACTGAAGTCTTGGACAAATCGCTTGTAGAACCTNCAAGTAGAGTCTTTGACACTCCAAAATGTCCAGCTAGTCCACCTCCGTGGGCTTCTCTGATCAGCAGCTCTCTCATGGATCCTCTTGGTATACACAATCGGTCCTTATAAAATAGATATCCATCCTGCCTATAATAGTTTTCAAAAGCAAACTTATGGCATTTGCCATAGCTCTCAGCAAAATCGATGTCAGTCTCATAAAGTTCTACTATTTCAGCAAAACCTTCTAGCTTGGAAGACAAAGTAGAAATGAGAGTGTACCTCCTGGATAATGCATCTGCCACTACATTATCCTTACCTTTCTTGTACTTAACCGTGTAGGGAAAAGTCTCAATGAACTCCATCCATCTGGCATGTCTCTTGTTGAGCTTCTGTTGTCCTTTGAGATGCTTCAGGGACTTATGATCAGTGTGAATAACGAACTCCTTGGGCTACAGGTAATGCTGCCACGTTTGAAGAGCCCGGACTAAGGCGTACAGCTCCTTGTCATATGTAGGATAGTTCAACGTCGATCCTCCCAGCTTCTCACTGAAGTAAGCTACTGGCTTTCGATCCTGCATCAAAACAGCACCTATACCCACTCCGGAGGCATCACATTCAATTTCAAAAGTTTTCATAAAGTCAGGAAGTAAAAGAATAGGGGCAGTGATAAGCTTCTCTTTTAAGGTTGAAAACGCCTTCTATTGTGCTTCCTCCCATCTGAATCCTACATCCTTCTTGACAACTTCTGTAAGTGGCGCTGCAATAGTACTGAAGTCTTGGACAAATCGCTTGTAGAACCTGGCTAAACCATGAAAGCTCCTGACTTCTGCCACGTTTTTGGGTGTTGGCCACTCCTTAATAGCCTTGACCTTCTCATCGTCCACTCTAACTCCTTCTGCACTAACAACAAAGCCTAGAAAAACAACCTCAGTAGTACAGAATGAACATTTAGAAAAATTAGCAAAGAGGGATTGAGAATGAAGAACATTTAGAACTTGGCAGATATGTTCTAAGTGTTCTTCTAGACCTTTACTGTATATGAGTATGTCGTCGAAGTACACAACCACGAAGATTCCTATGAAAGGTCTGAGAGCATGATTCATTAAACGCATGAAGGTGCTTGGAGCATTTGTGAGACCAAACGGCATGACTAGCCATTCGTAGAGCCCTTGCTTGGTCTTGAAAGCTGTTTTCCATTCATCTCCTTCCTTCATTCTGATCTGATGATACCCACTCTTCAAATCGATCTTTGAGAAGACTGTTGACCCACATAACTCGTCCAGCATGTCATCTAATCT
>NC_025704.1:18508925-18510280 GCF_000633955.1 Camelina sativa
TTATACACAAACATGAATGTGGTCATCTCTGGATCAAATAGCTTGTTGAACTCGCTGTGATTGATGTACAGGCTGTGAGACACTTTCTCTGTATCCTTGCGGTTCATGTGAAGCTGGTCCTTGTAGATTTTGCTGGGTGTAAGTGGTAGAAGAGTAACCTTACATCCCTTGAACTCAAATGATTGCTTGTTGGTGTAGCCATCATGGAACACTCTTCTGTCGAACTGCCATGGTCTTCCCAGCAGAATATGACTTGATTTCATTGGAATCACATCACATAGCAGCTCATCCTCATACTTCCCAATTGTTAGTTTCACCATCACTTGCTGCGGAACTGTCAAAGCTCCCTTGTTGTTCAACCACTGCAGCTGGTAAGGTCTTGGATGTGAAGTGGTCTTGAGGTTAAGCTTCTGTACCATCTCTTCACTAGCTGCATTAGTACAGCTACCACCATCAACGATCAAGGTGCAGACCTTGTCTTGAACCATACACCTGGTGTGAAATAGGTTCTCTCGCTGCCCTCTGTCATCTGGATGAATCTGAACACTTAAAGCTTTGCGTGCTACCAACATCTCACCCATAACTGTGGGTTCACCTTCTTCACCGAATTCAGACTCGGGTTCACTCTCTGAACTGTCTACCGACACAATATCTCCTCCTTCTTGAAGAAGAAACATCTTCTTGTTAGGACAGTCTCTGGAATAATGCCCCATTCCTGGCATTTGAAACACCTGATATGACTTGTAGAGGTGCTACTCTTGGGCTTGTAATCGATCTTAACCTCTTCTTTGACTGTGGTTATCACGGGTTTGCTGTCCTTGGTGAAGGTGGGTTTACTGAACTCTCTCGGCTTGGACATGTTAGGCGTAAATGTAGACCTCACTCCCTTTCTCTTGATCTGCGACTCAATCAACTCTGCCTTATGTACCATTTCTTGCACATCTTCATAGTTCTGCAACTCTACCTTGTCTTGAATCTCTCTGTTCAATCCTCCAAGGAACCTCGACATAACCATGTCTTCACTTTCTCTTAAATCAGCCCTGATCATAAGCGTTTCCAGCTCTTGATAGTAGTCTCTAACAGACTTAGTACCTTGAATGAGACGCCTAAGCTTGTTGAGAATCTCTCTCTGGTAGTGTGTAGGCACAAACTTCTTTCTCATTTGCGTGACTAGCTGTTCCCATGTAGTGATAGCAGGCTCTCTCTGTCGATGTCTAGTAAGTCCCAACTGCTCCCACCACAACAAAGCATAGCCATTGAATTCGGATATGGCTATCTTCACCTTGTTCAACTCATAAGTACCCTGAACCTGAAAGTTAGATTCCATCTTCCTTTCCCAGTCTAGATAAGTCTCT
>NC_025704.1:18511214-18589863 GCF_000633955.1 Camelina sativa
GAATCTCTCTCTGGTAGTGTGTAGGCACAAACTTCTTTCTCATTTGCGTGACTAGCTGTTCCCATGTAGTGATAGCAGGCTCTCTCTGTCGATGTCTAGTAAGTCCCAACTGCTCCCACCACAACAAAGCATAGCCATTGAATTCGGATATGGCTATCTTCACCTTGTTCAACTCATAAGTACCCTGAACCTGAAAGTTAGATTCCATCTTCCTTTCCCAGTCTAGATAAGTCTCTGGATCATTGGTACCATGAAAAGATGGATACTGAATTTTGAGGTGCTTCAGCTGCTGCCTCAAAAGATCATAATCCCTGCCATGATCTCTATTTCTGTTTCTCCTCATTGTTTCTTGACTATGATCTGAAGCTTCTTCTTCTTCAAAATACTCTCTATCTGACTCAATGTATATTCGAGGCCCAGCTACTTGTTCAGCTCGTCGTGGGCGTATGTGATCTCTGCTAGTTCTACGATTTCCTCTTTCTGTACTTTGAATGTCTCTTCTCTGATTGAAACAAGTCTCTCTTCCCCCAGTAGGGGACTTAGCTGTTCTGATCCGTGTATGCCTTGAAGAAGTTCCCACGTGAGCCTTTCCTTTAGCTAAACGAAGGGCCTCTTTAGGACTAGGTGGTTCTGTAGAACTTTGATCTGAAGCGCTAGATGATTGAGCTATGTCTTAGATCTGCTTCTCAAACTTGTTACTGAGCTGCTCCATCTGCTGCTGAAACTGCGTAGACATTGTCTTATTTGCTTCTGCTATTTGCTTAGACATGGATTGGTTCAAAGCTTCCATAGCCTATGGAGAAAGCTCCATTGTACCTGCAAATTAAAGAAGAAACTCGAAGTAAAATGTTCCTTGAATGAAAGAAACAAAAATAAACTCTAACACTCGAAATTCTAATATCGAACAAGACTACAAGAAAATCGATCAACACCGAACCCTATAACTAACAAACTCGAAATAATTAAACCCTAATGCAACAAATTTTCGAAAACAACACAAAACTAAATCCTAAACTCACAGAATTCGATCTAGACACAAACGAACAACCAAAAATTCAAACCCTAAAACTAAACAAACGAAATTAAGCAAACACCACAAGAGATTAGGGTTTAGAATCGCTTAGCCTTTGGCACAGAGTTGGCTCTGATACCACATAATACGATATCCCTAGGATAGAACTCCGATGAAATGCTATAGACTAGTGACTGGTGGTGAGGTTTGATGGTGATGGTGCGGAAGTGACAAATACGATGGAGGTGGTGATGATCACGTGATAGAACAATGATTCGATGGGGATAGATGTTTAGATGGTTGTATGGATTGAGATAAAGTGAAGAGTTTCTGAATCACAAAGTGTATAGAAACCCAGAAATCAAGAACGCATTCAAGAATTCGAATTGAGAGAAAAAGTGAAACAATACTTGCTCATACAACTTCTTCGCTAAAGAACAAAGAGGCGTAGCTTTGGGGCTTTATAATTAACCCTAGGGCTCGACACTCCAAACAACAGGAAGTTCAAAATAAAACAACAAGACGTTTAAAGGAAATATGAAAACAGCAAAACGTCTAGGTGACCTGTAGTAGTACAGAAATCACTTGTACTAGTTCAGAAGTACATTATTCCCCATTGGTAATGACTTCTAGATAACTCGACATAGTGATCCATTTGCCTCATTAAAAACCATACTGAGAAAACCCATTGAGACAAAACTCAGTTATGGGAAAAAGAGTACAAACTTCACACCTAAGTTATCTAGTTATCATTACCGGGTGAAGTCTTCAAGGTGGATATGTTGAAGACTTGGATCCTCTGTAGGTTGAATGACCCGTCAACTATGAGTGATAGAGCTTCCTTGGCCATCTCCTTAGCTCTTGAACGAGTGATCCTTCCCACCATCTCCGGTTTCTCTACAGCCTCTGGCTCCGTGCTTGCCACGATCATATCAAGTAAGCTCGTTCTGCATCATTGACTTTAGAGTTTCCGAGTTTATGTGCCCCAACCTTGCATGCCACCTGCTTGAATCACTTATGGTCTTGGAGAACAAACAAGTAGTGTCTTTAACCCCCATGATTACCTTGTACAGCCTGTTTTGGATCTTTATGCCTTGACAAGTAATTTCCCATGTTGATCATACATTGTTAGATGTTCTCCTCACATCCTAATATCACAACCTGCCTCTATAGCTTGTCCTAGACTAATGATGTTATTTTTGAGGTTAGGAATAAAGTAGACATCTAACATCCTTCTAGGTTCTCCATTGATATATGTAAACAAAATTGGTCCTTTCCCTTTGATGTCAATTCGGGAATTGTCACCGAATCGTACTTTTCCCGTGATGGTCTCATCAATCTCTTCAAAATATCTCTTATCACCCGCCATGTGATTGCTTGCACCGTTATCAAGGTACGAGACATTCTCTCCTCTTGTGTTTGCTTCAAGTTTACTTGGTGTGCAGTGCTTCTCATTCAAATAAACAACCTCGTGTATCATAAGAGCATTTGCATCTTGTGTATCACTGGTATTATCCGCTTCTTGGATCTCTTGCAGTTTTAGTAGACGATCAGGACAGCTTGAGGCGTAGTGACCAAGCTTGTCACAACGAAAATACATACTTTTCGAAAGGTCTCTTCCTCCATTAGGTCTCTTCCTTCATTAGGTCTTCCACAACCTCTTCCTCTCAAAGGTAACCGTTCTCCTCGTCCTCTGTATCAAAAGTCTCCATTGTAATCACGATTTGGTTGAGTTTCCATATTTGTGTACATCAGCTTGCCTTGGTCCTCTTGTAGTGCTTCCTCTTCGAAGATTCTTTCTTCGTATGCTTTCAACCGACCAACAATGTCTTCAAAGCTGGTCTTGTTAAGATCTAGAACATGTTCTAATGAGGCTACGATGTGAATATATCTTGACCGAGGAAGACACTTGAGGAACTTTTTCACGATCTTAGGCTATCCATGATTTCTCCAAGTGCTGCAGCTTTTGATGAGATCTCAGATAGTTTTTCCAGCGAGATCATCGACCTTATCTGCATCCTTCATCCGCAGTCGATCAAATTCAGACATTAGGGTCTGCAACCTTGCTTCCTTGACTCTCTCTACTCCGACGTGTGTTGCTTGGATTGCATCCCACACCTTCTTTGTAGTGTCTAACTCTCCAACTTGCAGGATGAGTGCTTCCAGAATTGATTGAAACAATAGTGCCATCGCCATGTTGTTCATTTCGTTATCATCACCAAGAGCTTCAATGATCGGCCAAACTTTGTGTATTTTAAGAAGTATTTTCATCTTCATAGACCAAACTGTATAGTTTGTGGAGTTTAGCATTGGACACTTGAGCGAAGAGGATCCTCCTCCATCACCCGGTTTTATTGCAGTAGCTTCAATGATTTCTCCCATAGGTTTGTTATCTCCCATCGCTCTGATACCAAATATAGTTTCAAAGTAGTTTAAAAAACACAAGAATTTAAAAGAATCACTCTTTTTTATTAACCTTTAGGAAACTCTCTCAAAACCAAAAGCTTTCTTGCTCTCTCTCAAACTTCTTAAGTTATGCCACACATTGGCATCTCCTTATCTAGAGAACTCAAAACACCAAAACCTATTCTTACACTACAAGAAAACATCATGTTTTCCTACCGCAAATATTGTAGGAAAATGGTAGGAAACACATATTTCTTACTATTTTTCTACCAAAAAAAAATAGAGGAAATAGCCTGAAGGAAATCAATATTGGTGAGATTTTCGTAGGAAATTTCCTACGAAGTTCCTACGAAATATTGTTCGTTGGAATTTCGAAGGAAAGTGGAAGGAGATTTTTTGACTATTTTCCTACCAGAATATTAGTAGGAAATTCATTCTTTCTATTTTCCTACCAAACTGATCTTACAATTTTCCTACAAACTTAATAAAAAATAAAATTAACAAATGTAGTTTTCTATGATTATATTAATTTCGAATTTAATCAAAAATTTAAAATCATTAATTATTAATCCAAATTATATATATATAATCAAATTATTAATTTAATCAGAAATACAATTCTTTTTTAAACTAAATTACAAACTTAATAAAAAAAATTTACAAACTAAATACTAAATATAAAAAATTAATAGGTTTGCTTGAGACGACGCGGTGAAGCAACTCCTCCGGTGTGACCACCTCCTCCGGTGTGACCACCTCCTCCGGTGTGAGGACCAATTGAGTGAAACGCTGAACTCTCTTCCAAAACTTCAGATCTGGAACAATGCTGGCTTCCACATGGAGATTCCCAGACTATTTTTGCCAGCGTAGATCAGATTAGGTAGAGTCATGAATCGTGGTCTATAATGATGGTGATGCATGAATAGATCGATTCAACTGTTGGTGATGTCTTGGTTTATTTTCCAATGAAGAAGAAGGTAGAGATCTAAGAGGTAGAGAAAGAGACCAATTGCTTATCAGCGAGATTGGAGTCACTCCGATTAGAAAACGTTGAGCAAAATGTTGGATTTTCTAAGAAGAACAAAGGAGAAAGAGAATAATGAAAAATGAGGAGAAAATTTTGACCCAGGAAAATAAAGAAAAGAAGAAGTTGAGAAATGAATGAGATGGAGGCTGGAGCGTAGATTTTTTAGATCTAGGGTTTTTATCAATTTTCCTACCAAATTATTACTACAAGCTTTTTTATTTTTATTTTTAATTTATTACCACATTTCTTTTGTAGGAAATTCGAAATAATTTTTCCTACCATATTCATTCTATGTCTTCTCCTTTCATATTCCTTCTGGTTTCCTACAAATTTTCCTTCAACCAAATTATTTGTAGGAAATTTGAAATAAACATTTCTACCAAATTCATTCAACATCTTTTCCTTCTATATACTTTCAGTTTCCCTACAAAATTTTTCCTTCAACCAAATTATTTGTAGGATTTCGTAAAAAATTTCCTACAATTTTCTCATATTATTTTTGTAGGAAATTATCTTTGTTCTTCCTACGAAAATTGCGTTTCGTCAAAATCAGGTAGGTTTTTGGTAGGAAATTTTTCCTACCAAACTTTTCGTAGGAAATTTTGTAGGAAAACATGATGTTTTCTTGTAGTGTTATTAGACTTTGTATATATTTAGATAACTCCTAAATATATCTGGTCATTATCCTAATCTTTTAGAAACCACAACTTGGTAGGATTAGGATTCCTTATGACTCAAGCTTTCTTCAAGCTTAAGTCAACAGAAACATCTTCGGTTTATCACCGACAACAATTTCGTTGTTTTGTCCTTCGTCAACATTGAAGAAGAAGCCATTATACGTTGTTTGTTTACCGAGAGAGAAAAAAAGTAAAAGAAGAAGTTTATTAGTTTCTTGACAGAGAGAAAATAATAACAATCTTTGAGAATTAGGGTAAAACACAACATTGTTAAGGGTTATTATATAGATTTCGATTTTCATATATCTATTTCCTTAATTATAATTTCCATATCTGAGGTTTAGTTTCCTTTTCTTTTTTTGAAGTGTATCTTCTCTTCATTAAATGATATGAAGATACGCGTTTACTAATCTAACTATCTATATATAATAATTAATCACAGTAAAAACCCTAAATTGCTCTCTCGATCGTCATCTCACATTTATTTGATTAGTCTCTAATTTTGTTTCTTTTGAGTGTGTTTGGTAATGACGGGTATGAAACGTTGGTGTACAACTCAAGAGCACTTCCTTCCCAGGAAGCGATCCAAGGACAATATTGATAGGTTTATACCAAATAGGGTTGCGATGGACTTTACTACGCTCATTACGCTCTAACTGAAGGAAGAAAAGTTAAGTATGAGGTAACTTCACCATCCAGAAAAGCCTACATAGAACGATTAGGTGAGACGATGAATATGAATAGAACCCGGATTCTCGCATTCAGAAACAAACCTCAAGCTCTGCTTTCTAGTAGTATTCACTCTGCTTCTTCTGATCCTCACCAACAACAACCTAGATCCGTAAAGCCTCGTAGATGTATTCGTCAGACTTGTGAGAGAACCTTGGACCTACCTGACATAGCTGATGACTTCTACCTTAACTTGTTAAACTGGAGCAGTGATAATGTTTTAGCCGTAGCTTTGGGAGACACTGTTTACTTGCAGAATGCATCCACTGATGTTACATCTGAGCTTGTGACCGTTGATGAAGAGGACGGACCTGTCACAAGCGTTAACTGGACGCAAGATGGTAAATATCTTGCAGTTGGTCTTTACAACTCTGAAGTGCAGCTGTGGGATTCTTCTGATGGTAGACTGATAAGAACATGAAAGGTGGTCACCTGTCAAGAGTAGGATCATTGGCATGTAACAATCACATTCTAGCAACTGGAGGAATGGACGGACGGGTCATCAACAATGATGTGCGGATGAGATCACCCATTGTGGCTACTTACGTGGGTCACACTGAAGAGGTTTGTGGTCTCAACTAGTCATGATCAGGACGGCAACTAGCAAGTACTCTTAAACTCGGCATCAATCGTTTCATTGCAATTCACTTTGTTACCAAACCAAGGTTTTTTGCATTGAAACCACAACCCACTTGAGGTGACTGAATAATACTGATCATGGTCGGGATAGAGTGTGTGAGGACAAGAGAAAGGGGTCACTCGAGCCACATTTTTTTTTCCTGCTGCTTAACTTAGATTCGACAAGGCACGTTAAGCAGCTCAAAAATGATTGTGATCACACGCTGCATAAGGACAACAAAATGTGGGAGAAAACAGAAAGGTATGCTACTCAAGAAACGCTAACTAGCCAGAAACAAAGGCTAGGATAAAACCAAATCATAAATTCAACTTCAACTATGGGTCAGACCTAGCCGATATTTTACGATGCTACAGCTTGTCCCGTGATGATGAAAACACATCACAATTCATGTTCATGGTAAGATGTTGTTGCCCGACATGAATAGCTGAATAATGGGATTATTGAATCATTAAATAGCGGAAAATCAACATAACGACAAAAATGTTATGATGCAAATTTGTTTTATTCTTAAGCGCTTAAAAACTATTAAGATGTAGATAAATGAAGTTTTTCTAATTTAACTATAATATAATTATATAAAACATGCAGTCATTCCGTGCAAGGTTTTGTAAACGATATTTATTTTGTTTGAAGGTTTTTCTGAATGATATTTATTTGCCAGAACTATGTTTTGAAGATGTAAATGTGAAATGTGAAAAAGTTGCATACTGTTTAAGCCAAATGTTTTTTTTTTTTTGTTAAAAATTGGTAAGACCTAAATATTTCTCATTTTGATATGTATTTCAGACAACAAAGATACTAATGTATTATTTTTTACTCATAATGTATTATAATTTGCTTTCTTTCAATTGAACCCACAATATTTAGTGCTAAATATAAACATATAAATAAGATGAGAACAAAATAGTATACACTTTATATTTGCTAAATGTTTTTTTTTTAAATAGATAAAGATAAATTTATAAATGGAAAAATATAACCTTTTTTCTCACACATACATTACATTTAATATAGTGCAGCTGTGTTGTCGCAATATCACCACTGTAATTCAAATATGGTATCCATATTGATGCCTAAAAAGATAATGTCATTTTTTCTTGTTGATATAGATTAATGTCATTTAACTTTTTATACTATATAAAGAACACATCAACTTCTTCCAATCCAAAAGCAAATTTAGTTCTACTTATCATTGGGGGTATAAAAAACATCCTCACTTTCTTCACCACCAAAACATAACATAAAAAGAAAATTTATCCAAAAATAAAATCTTATATACAATAATCTACGCTCCTTTTAAGCAAGGTTATCAAAAAGTTTATCTTCTAACTCGTTTAAACATGATCAAAACGTTGTTCTACACCTTCCTTCAAACAAAACACCAAGAAGAAAACGCTGATAGGACATATCCTAACTATCCATTGTTTCCTCAAGAAGTCGAGATTCGACCCATAACTCCTTTCTGTTGGAAAATCCTCAAAACCCTCACAAGACATGAAATATTGGACGAAGACAAGTTACAACTTCCACATGAGAAAATCCTAGATATTTTGATGAGATACTATTCAAAACGTGTCATATTTCTCACAAATTATCTGACTTGTCAGCTCAATTTATTTGTGAAAGATATTGATACAAACACTATCCATTTTGTTACATTGTGGAAACATCCACATGAAGAAAATTTCACTATGTGTGAGTCTTGGATCAAAGAATTTGTTAAGAGGAAGGAGCTTGTGGCTGGCATGGTGGTTGGTATGTATTGGGATTACGAGAATTGCATGTTTTGTTTCTCAGTATTAGAGGGAAGTGAGTGACTCAATAGATTTAGAATTGCTATAACATATAAATAAATATATTCATTTTATGTTCAAAATGAGATCTAGCAATAAATTGTGTGAGACTTTTAATTTTAAATTTTTGGGTCTGGTAAAAGAAGAATCATATTCCATTCAATGTTTTTATATTAGTTTCGTTAATATATAATTAATATGAATATCAATATGTATGCAGTACTGTATGTATGAGGTAATTAATTTGAACGCACTGAAACGAAATGGAATGTGAGATGATGAATGTGAATTTGAACACAGAGAGAAAAGTTTCATCGCTGATGACGATCGAGAGCTAATGATGAATAAAAAGAAAAAAACTAGTGAGAGCAATGTAGGGGTTTTTTTTTGTTCACTGTGATTAATTATATACTACAACGGTTAGATTGATTTTAGTAAAATGGAAACCGAATCTCAGATTGTGACAATAAACTAGAAAAATCCGAACGGTTAAATTAGTAAACGTGTATCATCATATTATTTAATGAAGAAAATATACACTTCAAAACAAGACAAAAAAAAAAAAGAAGAAAGAAATTATGAAGGCCTTAGATAAGGAAATCTAATTATACAACGGTTAGATTGAAATTTAATTAAGGAAATATATATGGAAATCAAATTCTATATAATAGCCATTAATCGTGTTTTACACTAATTCTTCTCAAATCTCGAAGAGTGTCCTTCTTTATTTTCTCTCTGTCAAGAAACTAAAGCTTCTTCTTTTCTATTTTTTTTCTCTGTAAACAAACAACGTACAATGACTTCTTCTTCAATGTTGACGAAGGACAAAACAATGAAATTGTTGTCGGTGAGAAACCGAAGATGTTTCAAGAAACAACCCTCGCTCTCTTTCGTTTCAAAGAAGACAACAAATCTTCCTTTGAGAGAACAGACCATGTTTAAGAAAGCCTCCAAGCTTTCAATCCTATGCGATATCGAAGTCTGTGTTATATACTACGGCCGTGACGGAGAACTCATCAAGACATGGCCAGAAGATCAATCCAAGGTTCAAGACATGGCGGAGAGATTCAGCAATCTAAACGATAGAGAGAGACGCAAGAAAAGCAGAGACCTTTCTCTGTTTCTGAATAAGAAGACCCTCAAAGACAAGAAGACATCTTTTGATATCAAGGACAACAAATTCTCTGAGAAAGTCTTGGAGATGGAGGCTTCGTTAGAGAGTGCTCTACGAGTGTTACAAGATAAGCTTCTTCGGTTACAGAACCAGACGGAACCCGATCAGAACCCTGTGGTGTCTTCCGCCGGCTTCTTCACAACAGATCCATCATTGATGAGCGGAATAGAACAAGACCTATAGACGCCATCATTGACTCAACAACATCAGAGAAAAGTTTCAGTCTTTCTCTATAACCATGACAACGGTAGCTTCTGCCAATTCCCTCACTTTGTTTCTATCTTTGACCCATCGATGAGTACAGCTTCACTTGGGGCACAAGGACTTTGTCTAAGAAATAACGACTCGGATCTTCCCATGTTGTTTCCTCCTCAGATTCAGACACAAACCCCACCACTTGTCCACTTTGATCAGTTTGCCGGGTGGAATCAAACTCCGTCGTCTTTTGCTGATCCAGTGATGTTCTCTTCTTACAATTGAGTTAGGTCTTTGACTAGGTCAATGGTTTATTATTTTCTATTATGTATGATTATGAATGTTAGATTATGAGTTTTAACTCTGCTAGCAAAAAGTATCTTCTTGTGGCCGATTTAGGGTTTGTTAGAAGTCGACAATTTTTGTTATTATCCTTTGAATTGTATGTTTTCCTAAATATGAATGTATTTTTTTCTCAAGTTCCTCATATATATTAAGAATTTAAGAGTTTTAATATACAATCGACATTGAATGTTGGACACTAGAAAATTTTCAAGATACTATATTGGTATTCTTTCTTTTTTTGACAATGATATACTCTATATTGGTCTTCGAGAATATTGGTTAATAAATAATGGTCTTGTTTGTAACGAAACTACAAGATTCTGTCCATGTTGGCCAGTATTCTTAGACTCGGCATCAATCGTTTCATTGCAATTCACTTTATTACCAAACCAAAGTTTTTTGCATTGGAACCACAACCCATTTGAGGTGACTGAATAAATACTGATCATGCATGGTCGGGATAGAGTGTGCGAGGACAAGAAAAGGGATCGCTCAAGCCACATCTTTTTTTTCTTCTTCTTTTTTCTGCTGCTTAACTTAGATTCGTCAAGCAGCTCAAAAATGATTGTGATCACACTCTACATAAGAACAACAAAATGTGGGAGAAAACAGAAAGGTCTGCTGCTCAAGAATTGCTAACCAGCCAGAAACAAAGGCTAGGATAAAACCAAATCATAAATTCAACTTCAACTATGGGTCAAACCTAGCCGATATTTTACGATGCCACAGCTTGTCCCGTGATGATGAAAACACATCACAATTCATGTTCATGGTAAGATGTTGTTGCCCGACATGAATAGCTGAATAATGGGATTATTGAATCGTTTTTTTTTTGAATAAAATGTAAAATTTATTCGAAAAAAGTAGTGTTTACATCAAGTGCAGCATGTGGTAGATTGTTTGCCATAGATTATTGAATCATTAAATAGCGGAAATCAACATAACGACAAAAATGTTATGATGCAAATTTATCTTATTCTTAAGCGCTTAAAAACTATTAAGCTGTAGATAAATGAAGTTTTTCTAATTTAGCTATAATATAATTATATAAAACATGCAGTCATTCCGTGCAAGGTTTTGTAAACGATATTTATTTTGTTTGAAGGTTTTTCTGAATGATATTTATTTGCCAGAACTATGTTTTGAAGATGTAAATGTGAAATGTGAAAAAGTTGCATACTGTTTAAGCCAAATGTGTTTTTTTTTTTGTTAAAAATTGGTAAGACCTAAATATTTCTCATTCTGATATGTATTTCAGACAACAAAGATACTACTGTATTATTTTTTACTCATAATGTATTATAATTTGCTTTCTTTCAATTGAACCCACAATATTTAGTGCTAAATATAAACATATAAATAAGATGAGAACAAAATAGTATACACTTTATATTTGCTAAATGTTTTTTTTTTAAATAGATAAAGATAAATTTATAAATGGAAAAATATAACCTTTTTTTCTCACACATACATTACATTTAATATAGTGCAGCTGTGTTGTCGCAATATCACCACTGTAATTTAAATATGGTATCCATATTGATGCCTAAATAGATAAATATCATTTTTTCTTGTTGACATAGATTAATGTCATTTAATTTTTAACACTATATAAAGAACACATCAACTTCTTCCAATCCAAAAGCAAATTTAGTTTTTCTTATCATTGGGGGTATAAAAAACATCCTAATTTTCTTCACCACCAAAACATAACATAAAAGAAGATTTATCCAGAACTAAAATCTTATATACAATAACCTACGCTCCTTCTAAGCAAGGTAATCAAAAAGTTTATATCCTAACTAGTTTAAACATGATCAAAACATTATTCTACATCTTCCTTCAAACAAAACACCAAGAAGAAAACACTGATAGGACAGATCCTAACTATCCACTGTTTCCTCAAGAAGTCGAGATTCGACCCATAATTCCTTTCTGTTGGGAAATCTTCAAAACCCTCACAAGACATGAAATATTGGATGAAGGCAAATTACAACTTCCACATGAGAAAATCCTAGATATTTTGATGAGATACTATTCAAAATGTGTCATATTGCTCACAAATTGTCTGACTTGCCAGCTCAATTTATTTGTGAAAGATCTTGATACAAATACTATCCATTTTGTTACATTGTGGAAACATCCACATGAAGAAAATTTCACTATGCGTGAGTCTTGGATCAAAGAATTTGTTAAGAGGAGGGGGCTTGTGGCTGGCATGGTGGTTGGTATGTATTGGGATTACGAGAATTGCATGTTTTGTTTCTCGGTATTAGAGAGAAGTGAGTGACTCAATAGATTCAGAATTGCTATGACATATAAATAAATATATCATTTTATGTTCAAAATAAGATCTAGCAATAAATTGTGTGAAACTTTTAATTTTAAATTTTTGGGTTTAGGTAAAAGAAGAATCATATTCGATTCAATGTATTTATCTTAGTTTCGTTAATATATAATTAATATGAATATCAATGTGTATGAGGTAATTTGAATGTACTGGAACGAAATAGAATGTGAGATCATGAATGTGAATTTGAACACAGAGAGAAAAGTTTCGTCGCTGATGACGATCGAGAGTTAATGATGAATAAAAAGAAAAAAAACTAGTGAGAGCAATGTAGGGTTTTTTTTTGTTCACTGTGATTAATCTATATATACATTTTTGGAGAAATTTATGAAATAAATCCTGAATTTCATACCAAGGCATGTAATTGGCATTAAATATTAAATATTTAAAATTTTATGTATTAATTTTAACAACCAAGATTTACATTTTACAGAAATCTATACATTAACACAATTAATTGTCGAGTATAAGATCTCCTAGACGATATTACAAGATATCTCTTTCCATCTTTTCCTCTAATATCTGTAAAAATCAAATTAAAGAAACAATGATAAATGGCACAGGGTATAATATTCCTTCAATCTTCCAAAATAAAATCGATTACAAAATACTTTTATACCTAATTAGTTTTCTAAAGCCGTGATTTTGGAATCGAAAGATTATAAGAATTATCGACCTAATGATTAGCCTATAAATACTCTAACTTACTTAAAACCTTGAAGATGGCGTAGTTCTCTTCATAATGGATGCTACTTTTGTTCTTCAGATCCTACAAAACAGCTTGGAGGGTTCATCCTCCATTCATGGCATCTGTAAACACAAATAACTGATGAAACTCTCGAAGATGGTTTTGTCAGATGAAGTGGTAAAGATCTACCTATTAAATATGACTACTAATACAGTTTTTCGTTATTCATTTCAGGGTACAAAAATTCATTTCTTAGTAAAGAAGGATTTGGTTTCCAAAAATGTGAATAGGCTCTCTGTTGGTGACTGGGTTTTCTTTAAGACATTTGGGTGAAGAAGGTAATCATAAAGGTTGATGATTAGAACTTAAACATCTTGCTCTATTTCTATGCTTTATTTGATTCTTTAAGTTAATTATATAATCAACATATAAGTCATGTTAACTAAACAAAACCATCTATAGCTCTAAGTGTGGGTCGAGTCTAAAAAACCGATTAGTGAACTACTAATAGCACTTCTATTTTTTCTTCCTCACCTTCTTTTCCTTTTCCAGGTCATAACACAGTCTGTAACGAAATGAGAATCAACTCGATAACCATGTTCACAAGCATCGTGAGGTTAGAGGTCTCGCATCACAAGTAAAGAAGAACAGAGGTTTGCGTGGAAAGGGTCATAACAACCATAAGAATCGACCCACACTTAGAGCTACTTGGAAGAAAAACAAATTTAAACTCTGTTACCGTTGATTCTCTTGAACATAAACTAATTTCCATTACCCTTGACTGGCCTACAAGCCTACTCAATCGATGATTTCATGTTGAAAGCAACCCTCAGTCGCTAATCTACAATGTTTTCAATATTAATCTATTAACATCTCTGTTCTTGCACTTGATGTCCTATTTGATACCTAAAATGAAAGTGGGATCGAAAAAACCAAATTATGAGGAAAGAACAGAGTCTCTTAAGGTCTGATTCAATTGACAGCTCTATTCGAGTAAAAAAATTAGAATCGTGACAAATCAGGATCATTAGATCGATTGTTAGACCATAAATCAGATCAGATAGCATGTTGACAATGAAAGAAATAATGTGAGCGAAGAAGATGATGTGTTTGTTTTTATAAAATCATATTAATTTTATTTTACACAAAAAGACAATAACAAAATATATGTCTTAAAGTATGTACTTTAAAAGAAAAATCAATTCTTGGTTCAATGGACTGTTTTTTCCATTTCTAATATTATATACACAATTACTTTATCCATTTTACTAATGAAAGTTTTCTTAAAAATATTATAAGTATGACTGATATGAGCAAAAACAAAAACAGTCAAACATTTTTCTTTTCACTCCACAATGGAAATATATATATATTAAAGTGCTACAACTGTTAGATTGATTTTAGTAAAATGGAAACCGAATCTCATTCAGATTGTGACAACAAACTGGAAAAATCCAAACGGTTAATTTAGTAAACGTGTATCATCATATTATTTAATGAAGAGAAGGAAAAAAGGAAATTATGAAGGCATATATGGAAATCTAATTCTACAACGGTTAGATTGAAATCTATATAATAATAACAATCTGAAAAAATGTCAACAACAGTTGCGATTTTTCGTCGTACCTTTTCGTAAAAAGTATATTTTTTTGAAAGAAAAATTCAACGGTTACATCTCTTTAAAAAGTTGCGTCTTTTAATGTAGAGTTGTGTCTCTTACAAACAGTTGTGTCTATTCAAATGTTCACATCTTTATAAATTTATATATAAGTGACTTCTCATCAATGTATTTCTATATAATAATAACAATCTGAAAAATGTCAACAACAATTGCGATTTTTCGTCGTACCTTTTCGTAAAAAGTATATTTTTTTGACAGAAAAATTCAACGGTTGCATCTCTTTAAAAAGTTGCGTCTGTTAAATGTAGAGTTGTGTTTCTTACAAACAATTGTGTCTATTCAAATGTTCACATCTTTATAAATTTATATATAGGTGACTTCTCATCATTGTATTCAAATTTTCTTTATTTTATATTTTTGACAGTAAATTTTTACAGTTGCATCTCTCTAAAAAGTTGCGTCTGTTGAATATAAAGTTGTGTCTTTTTCAAACAGTTGTGTCTGTTCACATCTTTAAAAATCTATATATAAATAACTTCTCATCATTGTATTCAAATTTTCTTTATATTTGTATTAGTTAAAAGAGAATTTGCTAGAAATGACGTCTCATCACTATGAGAAATTTATTCCAGTTTAATATATTTTGTTAATCCTTGTAATATTTAATTATATTCAGTCTCTAGGTATACAACCATCTATTCATAGAGGGTTATCATTCTATTGGTATGAATCCAAACCAAAATTTTTGTTTTTAGCTGTTAAAAAATGTGGTTCAAGTTAGTTTTTCAGAAAATGAGAGCATATTGGCTCGTATATGTTTGTTTATTTTTTTTTGTCACAAGTATACATTTGTCTACTCCATGCTTTTTGATTAGAAAACTAATTGTATTATAGAAAACAAAAATGGATTTCTATATTTCTATTTAAAAAAAAAATCTGATTATAAAATATCAAGGTAAAAATAAAAAGTATGTTTCATCTATAAAACGATAGTTGTTTGTATTATATATTCATTTACAATACTGCCTTTATGAAAATAAATGTATTCTTTTTTATATGAATATATAACTGAGTTTTGATTCAAATAAATAAAATATGTTATAATTTTCTGTTTAGTTATATTCAAATTTGAGAGGATTGGTAATTTTCTTACTGGTTGAGTGAATAGTAATATTTTTATTCATTTTGTATGAAGTAAAAATTGATTTTGGAAATAGATATATGTTTGAGTTATGCTAAAAATACTAAAATAATTAATTAAAATGAATTTAAACAAATCATTATGTCATTTTAAGAATGGTCCTCAATTAATATTTTTCATATTTGTAATTTATTATATGATTATTTAAGAAATTTATATTGTCTTATACAATGTATTCATAATTTTATCATTTAAAAAAAAAAATATATATATATATATATATATATAATCATTTACATATCATATTTGACAACAAGAGAACAAGTTGTAACGGTTCATAAAATATATAAAAATACGACTGTAGATTGCATCTATTCATTTTTCAGAAATTAAAAAATATTTTACGAAAAATTATGACGAAAAGACAAAGATTAAAGGTTACATTGAAAAGATGCGAACGAAAGGCAGTTAATCGAAACGCATAAAAGCAAACAAAATAACACGACTGCAATGTAATCTCATGGCAGTTAATCGTAAAAATTTGTTTAATTTGATGTGTGTAGCATTGTTAATTACTTATTTAATTATATGTGAAGGTAAGATTATTTTTAAAGAATATCTTTCAATAAAGATATAAAGAATGTTTCAAAAATTTGTATATTTTTGAAATTTTTATTAAACAGTTTAGAAATCCCAATAGTTTAATAAATAAATTTAATTAAAGAATTTTTGTAATGAATATTTTACTAAAATGAGTTCTTCCGCGATATCGCAGGGCTCCATACCTAGTTATAATTAATGAAATATATGGAAATCAAATTCTATATAATAGCCCTGAACCTTGTTTTACACTAATTCTTCTCAAATCTCGAAGATTGTCCTTCTTTATTTTCTCTCTCTCAAGAAACTAAATCTTCCTTTGAGAGAACAGACCATGTTTAAGAAAGCCTCCGAGCTTTCAATCCTATGCGATATCGAAGTCTGTGTTATATACTATGACCGTGACGGAGAACTCGTCAAGACATGGCCGGAAGATCAATCCAAGGTTCGAGACATGGCGGAGAGATTCAGCAAACTAAACGATAGAGAGAGACGCAAGAAAAGCAGAGACCTTTCTCTGTTTCTGAATAAGAAGACCTTCAAAGACAAGAAGACATCTTTTGATATCAAGGACAACAAATTCTCTGAGAAAGTATTGGAGATGGAGGCTTCGTTAGAGATTGCTCTACGGGTGTTATAAGATAAGCTTCTTTGGTTACAGAACCAGACAAAACCCGATCAGAACCCTATGGTGTCTTCTGCCGGCATCTTCACAACAGATCCATCATTGATGAGCAGAACAGAACAGGACCTATAGACGCCATCATTGACTCAACAACATCAAAGCAAAGTTTCAGTGTTTCTCTATAACCATGACAACGGTAGCTTCTCCCAACTCCCTCACTCTGTTTCTAGCTTTGACCCATCGATGAGTACGGCTTCACTTGGGGCACAAGGACTTTTGAAAGCAAGAGTCGATAACCCTAGTAAACGAGAAGAGATGGTGGCTTACAAGGATAATTTCATCTTATTGTTGCTTATTACATCACATAGTCTTTATATAGACAAGTCTTAGGTTGACAAGATTAGGATTGTTCCCTGACAAGTGTCATCATCTGCAGAGGATTGCAAATCCTAGAGGAGCGAATCTGTTCGCAGTTTGGAGCGTTGTGTGAGCTGTAGAGTGAGCTGTCTGCAATGGTTTGACTGTACAGCAAGGTGCACATGGTTCTGCTTTGTTACCGTTGCAGAGCATTTCTCGACTTAGAATCTTAATGGGCTGGACAACCTTGACGAGGCCCACCTTCTTACCTTGTTGGACCGAAAAAACAAGAGCAGTGTTGTTATGCTTTACACCCNCCCGTCAAACTTTGTGTGGGCGGTGAGACTACACCAAGTTTGAACTTGAGATCATTGAACATCGGGATTGGTAAGGACTTTGTGAAGATATCTGCCAATTGATGAGCAGATGGAATGTGGTAGACCGTCAGTGACCCTTCTGCAACCTGTTCTCTCACATAATGATAATGCGTCTTGAAATGCTTAGACTGTTTGTGCAGAGTGGGATTTGCAGAGAGATATACCGCGGACAGATTGTCACAGTACATCTCTGGGACTTGAGAAGAAGGCATGCCAATGTTCTCTAACAGATCTCTTATCCAGTTTACTTCAGCTGCAGTGTCGGATAGGCAGCGGTACTCTGCTTCAGTGGAGCTTCGTGAGATTGATGGTTGACATTTAGCCGACCAAGAAATGGTATTTGAGCCAAGAAATGTGCAGAATCCTCTTGTGGACCGACTAGTACTTTGACAGCCACCCCAATCACTGTCACTGTAGGCACGTAAGGTATAATCAGTGTTTTGACTGAAAGAAAGACCATGATCAATGGTACCTTTGATGTATCGAATAATCCTTTTGAGGAGACTGAAATCTGCCACTGTAGGTGAGTGCATCCTTTGACACACCAAATTGACTGCGAATTGAATATTCGGTCTGGTCAGAGTGAGATATTGCAGTTTGCCAGCTAAACTTCTGAAAAAGTTGGATTATCGAACATGTCCTCTTGTCCTTTGACTTTCTGAAGTTCCAATAGTAGAGGTGTTGCAGCAGGAGCAAAATCAGTCATTCCTGCAGCAATAAGAAGATCCTCCGCATATATGTGTTGATTGAGAAATAAATCGTCAGAATGGTAGTGACATTTTATCCCGAGAAAGTAACTCATCTTCCCCAAATCTTTCATACGAAATTCTTCACTTAGTTCTTGGAGAAGCTTGTTGAGCAGCTCCGGATTGCTCCCTGTCAAGATTATATCATCAACGTAGAGGAGCAGCACAATGATGTCATTACCTCTGTCATAAACGAAGAGTGAGGGATCCTTCAAACTACATGTAAAGCCAAATTTTAGAAGAAATGTGCTGAACTTGTCGAACCAGGCACGTGGTGCTTGTTTTAAACCATATACTGCTTTGTTCAATTTCCACACATGAGATGGATTTTCCTTATCTTCAAATCTAGGTGGTTGTCTCATGTAGACTGTTTCTGTCAAATCTCCATGCAAAAAATCATTCTTAACATCAAGTTGTTTCAGGGGCCACTTGTGAACTGTTGCAGCATGAAGAATGAGACGCACTGTAGCAGTTTGTACAACTGGACTATATGTTTCAAGGAAATCAACTCCCTCTTCCTGATCATAACCTTTTGCCACGAGACGTACTCTGAGTTTATCCAGGCTACCATCAGCATTGATCTTTGTTTTAACCCACCTGCAGCCGAGAACATTCATTACTTCTTCATGTGGAACCAAATCAAAATTGTTAGTCTCAACAAATGTTTCTACTTCTTCTCCCATTGCTCATATCCACCCCGGATGTTTGAGAGCCGAAGCTACCGTCTCAGGTTCCTGAACCGGTGTTTGAGTGATGGTGAGAGCATACTTTGGATTAGGTTTCCGTACACCATCTTTCCCTCTTGTGATCATAGGGTGCTGATTAACTGTTAGAGCGACAAGTGGAGGAAAATCTGCTTCTGTAAATAAGGGAGCTTGATCTTCATGCAGAGACTCATCATCAGAATTTGTGTGTTCATGAGCATCATCGCCTGAGATAAGAGCAGGATCCTCAACAAGATCAGTGTTGTTCTGTTGTTCGACAATTGCAGGTTGAGGAGACTCTGAGGCAACCGAGCTTGGTACTACAATCTCATCATGAACGTGGAAGAAGTGTCAGGTTGCTGCACTGGAGTAGACTGAGAACCACATTGCCAAGCCGACAACAATGGTGTTGTTGCTGCAGGGATTAAAGCCGAGTACTCATCGACAAAGGGATAAGCATTTTCATCAAAAAGAACATGTCTACTAATATAGACACGACCAGTAGGAGGGTAGATGCACTGATACCCTTTGTACTTCTCATTGTAGCCGAGGAAAACACATTTTAAGGATTTGGGATCAAATTTATTGTTCCCATAAGCACGAAGAGTTTGATAACATACACTGCCAAAAACTCGTAATGCAGAATAATCTGGTTTTTGTGCAAACAGAGCTTCATGTGGACTTTTTGAGTCTGAAAGCACCGAAGAAGTTAGTAAGTTACTCAGATAGTTGGCAGTGAAGAATGATTCAACCTAGTACTGTTGTGGCACTTTACTCTGAAACATCATGTTGAGACTCAACTCTGTTAAGTATCTATGTTTTCTTTCTGCTAAACCATTATGTTGAGGGGTATAGGGACAAGAGATAAATTGCTTGATTCCACAGTTTGCAAGATGATTGACAAATTGAGAGTTAACAAATTCACCACCACCATCACACTGAAACATCTTGATTTTCTGATTCAGCTGATTCTCAACAAACTTTTGAAACAACACAAAAACTGAGTAGAATTCTTATTTATTCTTCAATAGATAGAACCAACAAAAGCGAGAGTAATTGTCAACAAAGATAACATAGTATCTAAACCCCTGAACAGATGTGATTGGAGCAGGTCTCCACAAATCACAATGTATCCTCTCAAGAGGTTTACTAGCTACAAAAGTAGAAGAAGAAAAAGGGAGTTGAACACTCTTTCCAAGTCTGCAAGGTTCACACAGCTTGTTGGTGCGCTTGTTTATTGAGATAGCTTCAGCATTAGATAAGATTTGTAAGACTTCTGCACTTGGATGCCCCAAACGTTTGTGCCAAACTTCATCACTAGCAGCCATTTGACGAGTCGAATAGAAAGAACCAAACGCAGGATTAGCCAGAACATAGTGGTCCTTACTCTGGTTTCCGGTTGTGAGGAGCTGTTTGGTATGCTTATCATTTACATGCACACCATCAGAGTCAAATTTAATAGAACAAGGGTAGTCGCCACAGAGCTTTGAAACGGACAACAGAGACTTGGTATTGTTAGGACTGACTAACACATCATTAAGAGGAAGAAAAGTACCTTATACAGTCTGCAGAGGAATCGAACCAATATGCGTATAGGTAAGAATTCACCATTACCAACCATTACCGAGTCATGACCTTGATATGTTTGAGCTTGTTGTAGGTTTGTTGTAGAGTTGGTGATATGAGCTATAGAGCCACTATCCGGTAACCACTCAGTGCCAGTGTGTTGTTCTCCATCAGAAATACGCATAGCAGCTAAAGCAACAGGCAGTTCTGGCTCCGGAAGAGACTCATTGTATCGATTGTAACACTTGAAGGCACTGTGTCCATACTTCCCACATATCTGATAAGTTGGTCGAGAGGAGACATTGGATTGAGTACTCTGACCACTTCCATGCTGCTGAAAACCTCAACCTCTGGTAGAGTAATTTCCCCTGCCTCTGTAGCCGCCTCTAGATCCTGAACGACCTCCTCTGGTGTTTGAACTACCTCTATCGAAGTAGCCTTTTCAGTTTGAAACGCCAAGTGAGGCGAAACCACATGCGCAGTGTTGTAAGTTTTCAGCTTATCATCAAAAGAGATGACTTTAAACACAACATCTTCATAGCAGGGACCAGGAACCGAATCCATAGAGTGTTCAATAACAGTAGTGACCGACTCATACTCCTTACCAAGGCCAGTCAGCAAGCCATGAATCTTTTCTATATCATTCATAGGGAAGCCAATAGAATCAAGTTGGTCATAGATCTGTTTCAGTTCACTAAGATACTCTTCCATTGTTCTTCCTATTTTAAGACAGTCTCTCAAACGGTTCTGCAACTCAAATTTCCTAGTAGTAGACACCCTATTTAACTTTTTAGCTAGAGCATTCCATACCTCATAAACAGATTGCATACCGTATACTGCCCGCAAAGCTGGTTCCATAAGCGAACCAAAGATCCAGGCCATGACCAGCTGGTCATTACGAACCCACTTCACAAATTCTGGGTTAGGCTCTTCAGAGGGACCTTCAACTCCAGCAGGACGTGTAGTTGCAGGTCGAGTAGCAGCATGACGTGTTATCGAACCATTGACGTATCTGAGTAACATTTGTGGTGAGAGGAAGGATTTGAATTGAGTCTTCCATAAGAGATAGTTGGACTCTGATAGTTTGAGAGTCACAACTTGAGAAATACAAAGAGGAGAAGAAGAAAAAGAATCTTCTGGAGCCATAGATCGTATTACCAGCGCTCTGATACCATGAAAGGAAGAGTCGATAACCCTAGTAAACGAGAAGAGATGGTGGCTTAATAGGATAATTTCATCTTATTGTTGCTTATTACATCACATAATCTTTATATAGACAAGTCTTAGGTTTACAAGATTGGGATTGTTCCCTGACAAGTGTCATCATCTGCAGAGGATTGCAGATCCTAGAGGAGTGAATCTGTTCGCAGTTTGGAGCGTTGTGTGAGCTGTAGAGTGAGCTGTCTGCAATGGTTTGACTGTACGGCAAGGTACACATGGTTCTGCTTTGTTACCGTTGCAGGGCATTTCTCGACTTAGAATCTTAATGGGCTGGACATCCTTGACAAGGCCCACCTTCTTACCTTATTGGACCGAAACAACAAGAGCAGCGTTGTTCTGCTTTACACCCCCCNCCCCCCCCCCCCCTCAAACTTTGTGTGGGCAGTGAGACTACACCAAGTTTGACCTTGAGATCATTGAACACTGTGATTGGTAAGGACTTTGTGAAGATATCTGCCAATTGGTGAGCAGATGGAATGTGGTAGACCGTCAGTGGCCCTTCTGCAACTTGTTCTCTCACATAATGATAATGCGTCTTGAAATGCTTAGACTGTTTGTTCATAGTGGGATTTGCAGAGAGATATACCGCGGACAGATTGTCACAGTACATCTCTGGGACTTAAGAAGGAGGCATGCCAATGTTCTCTAACAGATCTCTTATCCAGTTTACTTCAGCTGCAGTGTCGGATAGGCAGCGGTACTCTGCTCCAGTGGAGCTTCGTGAGACTGATGGTTGACGTTTAGCCGACCAAGAAATGATATTTGAGCCAAGAAATGTGCAGAATCCTCCTGTGGACCGACTAGTACTTTGACAGCCACCCCAATCACTGTCACTGTAGGCACGTAAGGTAGAATCAGTATTTTGACTGAAAGAAAGACCATGATCAATGGTACCTTTGATGTATCGAATAATCCTTTTGAGGAGACTGAAATCTGCCACTGTAGGTGAGTGCATCCTTTGACACACCAAATTGACTGCATATTGAATATCCGGTCTAGTCAGAGTGAGATATTGCAGTTTGCCAACCAAACTTCTGAAAAAAGTTGGATTATCGAACATGTCCTCTTGTCCTTTGACTTTCTGAAGTTCTAATGGTAGAGGTGTTGCAGCAGGAGCACAATCAGTTATTCCTGCAGCATTATGGTTTATGATTAACTCAGATTCTAAACAGAGCCGTTGGTCCGATTGTCACAAAAAAAGAAAAAAACGGAGCTATCGGATCCAAGGTACATGTGAGTAGATGAAAAAAAAAGAGAGATGAGAGGAGAAATGAGAGAAAATATAATATATTCTATATAGGTACATGTGAGTAAAAAAAAAAATTACAGGATAAATATTACGTTATTGGACAAAACCACTAGGTAAAAGGTTGATATCATATGAGAGTGCGGTTCAATACATTATCCAGCAATAAAATCTGCAAATTCTTTTTTTTTTTTACTTTTAAGAAAAACCGCAAATTGCTAAAAAAAAATTTTGATTGGTGACAAAAATCGTTTTGTGTGGTTTTCACTTTCCAATCCCACTTTTATAAGTTACCATTCATGGCATTTAAGCATGAACAGTGAAGTGAACACGTACGCAATAGAAAAACAAACCGACCACATTTTGACTCGTTGTTCTTGCCCGGTTGCCCCTTGACCAAGGTAATTACCAAATCATGATTCGTCGGTACCAACAAACAATCATGTGGTTTAAGCTCTTTTGTCGTTTTCCCCCCCTAATTTTCTTTGCTTTTTATTACCTAATCCAGAAGATCTTTTGCTTCTTGATCGTTTCCTTCTCTATTGTATGTTGTTTTATAACTGTAAGCTCAAATTAGTTTCTGGTTCAACACCTACAACTTTGTCGAGATATACACGAGATTAGATTCAACGGAGCTCGGGTTCAACTCAGGTAAGTTTTTTTTTCATCATCTCTCTTCAAAGCAGTGCCGTGCTCACATTTATGGAGGCCTAGGGCAATTTTTTTTGTTCACTTTTGTATATTTATTAGTAAATTATTTTAATATTAAATAAAAATAAAATGTTAATAACAAAACCAATAATATGAAAATAAAAATTAAGATCATTTTTTTAACTCACAATGTTCTATAGTAATTATCCACATGTACTACTTTTAGTCATTCTTTGTTTAAATACTTTTTCTTGACTTATGTTGTTATATATTAGTAAGGAATTTATTGAAAATCTCAATAAAACTTAAACTATTTTTAATATATACAATTTCTAATAAAAAATTTCCATTATTAAAACCAAATTATATTAACTTAACTAAATATAAGCTTACTTTTTATATAAAATGTGGCCTAAAATTTTAGTTTTTTTTTTGGTGGCCTGGGGCATTTGCCCTTTTTGCCCAAGGGTAAGCACGGCTCTGCTTCAAAGTTTGTTTTGATGTTTTGGTTTGTGTATCGAGTAAACCGAACCCAACGCAATCTCAGTTTCAATTTCATGAAATCGGTTTATTGAACCGATTCTGGAAAATATCACCTCAAATTCATTTCATGGGTGTATAATACATTATTATAGGGCTTATGCTAATCTAATGGGCTTTTCTGCTCCAAGATCATGCAACATTCGGGTTTTCTTTTTTTACCCCAGAAATCAGTCAATGTAAAAATTAAAAAAAAAATCAGTTAACAACAGTCAAAATACAACATAAAAAACTCACTCAACATAAAAACTCAACGTAAGAACTCTTTTCACAAAAAAAAAAAAAGTTAGTTTCCTATTTGTCCACCACACCAAAACTGTATAACAACAGTTTTCGGATTGACCAATCCAATGCTGAAGAGTTATATATCCATGTAACTTTATTCACATTGTTTTTTCTTCCAATATCTAGTTTATCGTATATATATATTTCCGTTAATTAGTAAACTATAGCTAGTATTTTTCTCAATCATCGAAAATTTCAAATACGAATCATTATTTTAGCAGGAATTTTTTTTTAAAACCAAAAAAGTGTTCCCTTTGAAAATCTTTAAAAGGCTGTGATGAGTCTCTCTACTTAAGACTTGAGAGTGACTTAGCCGGGTGAACCGCCTCTCATGTACCATGTGTGTCCTACTAGAATGTAACGTTTTATCCAAAAGGTTCTGAAAGGTTGTGCTCGCGAGTGGGCCCTGCGAAAACCGAATTCATCATAATCAACTAATCATGCATGTGATGGTTCTAGACTAGGTTCAGTTGCCGAACTGTAAACTTCCCCACAAAAATGGGAACCGATCACTAATCGAGGCTCTCTCTCCGCTCACACGGCCACACCAAAAAATTCTCTTGGTGGAGTGGCTAGTGAGTCTCTGTTTCTCTCATCACGTGTTCATGCATAGGTCATATGACTCATTACCACGTCGGCTCAGATCTAATAAGAACACCGAACACGTATTCTTTTAGTTTCACAAGATTTGAAAGATACGGATATCTTTTGGTCTATGTTTAGTATGTTACTGTTTTTAAATACACACTAGGCTATTTGTTTATGAATAAAAAAACTGACACAAAATATTTTTTTAAAAATCTTTAAATGTGCATTTAAATGGTTTGAAAATTCAAATTCCAACCTGTCGAAAACCCCTTTCTTTATTTACTACAATCAAAACGCCAAAAGATTATTAAAAACAGAGAAAAAGATTTGATGTTTGTTGCATGATTGTTGCCGACATATTGGGGATTCATTTCATCCAACGAATACACAAAACAGAAGAATCAGTGTTTCTTGTTTTCTTATGCGTGTTCTTTTAGGTCCCACTACCGTCACAAGCGGTCAGAACCACAGTCCCCACAATTGTCCCACTGACTTATTCCCCTTCTCGAGTAATGTGAAACCCGATGGGCGATGATAGAGAACCTTCAACGTCCAATTTCGTCACGGCGTCTAACTATTATTGCGACCTGTCACGTTACGGTTTCCAATTTCGGTTCATTCCCTTTGAGATCCAAACCGGAATATAGTAGTAAGCGAATCAAAAATATCTTTGATTAGACCGGAATATAGGACTCATGATGATATAATAACGAATCGAACCAAACCAATCAACTCTTTTTTCGTGAGCTGTCTATTGCATATATTAACACTTTGTAAACGTTCAAACAACAACATGATATTTGATGCATTGTTGTTTGAGATATTTCTATGTGATTCGATGATTATTTATATAGCTTTTTGAAATAGTACACTAAATCGATGTTAATCTATTAATTATATAGATATATGCACCTTTTATAAAGTATATTACTTTTATAGTTTCAATGATTTAGGTACAATCAAACATGGCCCATTTCACATGTCCAATATTATATGATTGTTTTTTTGTATACTTTATGTAAAACTGTTTATCTATACTTTAGGTTCCCTTATGTAAAACGTGTACGCGCGACCTACGTACTTTAATAGTATGCATTTTGCATTACTCAAATTGGCTTTCTCCATTAGCCTTTTTACCCATTTAAGTAAGTACTCTCAGTTGGTTTTTTAATTAGCAATTGTATGTTCGCATGTTGAAGTTAAATGATTACTAAGCCAATACGTTTATATATTGTTACTATACTAGCGTGCAAACCATTCAATTCGATTTTTTATACATAAAAAGATTAAGATAAATTGGCTCTTTCAAAATTCGAATAACTTATGCAAATGATTAGTTCGAATTATTCGTTTTTGAGTTTGAATTCAATGATTTATCTCTGAAAGTGATATTTTTTATTTTTACTTTTATTTTTCTGGTAAGTTTTTTTATTTTTTAATTAACTGTTGAGAATGACATACTTATTTAGATGTTATCGTTATGGTAAACCGAATATAATACTTATAATATAGATGTTATCGTTATGTTAAACCGAATATAATACTTATAATATAGATGTTATCGTTATCGTTTTATTCTTATCAGTGGTGAAGTTTGAGTTGTCAAGAATTGGTTTTGTCATTCAATATCCTCTTGGGCACACAGTCTAGACTTACAGAGATATAAAATGAATGTACATATTGGTATATGAAAATTAGTTATTAAATTATTATTTCAAAAAATACAAATATATAAGACGAAACATTATTATATATATTTAAAACTATATGGTTTACCAGGCGGCCGGTGCATGAAGGTGGAGATGTGGAAATGTCAATGGTATAGAACTATTTTTGGAATTGCTTAGAACTATTTCTTGGTCATGTGTCCTCTTTTTTTTGTTGGGTATAGGTTTTAGGTGTAAGTTGGTAAAAACATTATTAGAAAAATGTTTATGTTTTGTAAATTATGACTTTTTGGAAGACAATTGATATACTCGAACAATAGAGTACTAAACTTTAGTTTCAATAGATCTCAACATTTATGAACAAATGCCTGATTGCTAAGAAGCTAGGCATGCTTTTGTAGCTTTTTGCACACAAAAAAACCCATGTTTTTGTAGCCACTATAAATGGATTAAATACTAAACATATATGGTTTTCAACCAGTAAATATAAAACGAATCTTGATTTCAATGTAATATCTAGGAAATTTACATCTTATGGCAAAGAAAAATTTTTATTTATGAAAATGACAAGATGGTGCTCGAGTTATAGAGACAAAATTGAGTGTAAGTGGTTTTAGACGATTTTGTCATTATCATTAACAGTTATGGGACCGTTGATTTATCAATGTACAATGTTATTTTTCAATATCGACTTCTAATTTATGAAATTGATGTTGATACAACCAACAAAAAATACATAGTTTAAGTAACATAAAAATCGGAATTTTTTTGTAAAACTTTGATATATCAAAAGATTTTACTTATTTTTATATAAATGGATGCTTTATTATTTAAAATTCTGTATAATTATCTAATGTATTAAATATTGATATATTTATAGCAGATACTATATAAATATATATATATATATATATATTTAAACTTCGAGATTATTTTTTTATTTTAAAAATTGATATAGAGTCTGCATGAATTTTTACTTGTATTGCTTGTTATTTCTAGCAGTTTTTTTTCTTTAATGGTCTTTTTGATTGATTCGCCAAGTTATAGAAAATAACTTTAAACGTTGATGAAAAATTCTGATGGAATTACAATTACCAGTATTTTGTTGATGCAAATAGCAATGCTTGAGTTAAGAAAAAAAATAACAATCAGTGGCTTCTTCTATATTAGACTTTCCTAAAAGTTAAATAGAGCATTATTGTCAAGTCATTTCTATCGGCTCCATGCTTTTTCTACCCCTCTTATTTGGTCGGTAGTCAAAATCCATATCCAAATATAATCAAAACTTTAAAATATCTTAACTAATTTCTAGTATCTTTTTATAAATTCACCGAATCCTATACAAAATATTTAGATCATAAAAAGACTGATATGTAAAAAAAAAAAAAAAAATTCACTATATTGCAGTAAATATTATAACACTTTTTTCTCTTGTTTTCTTGTACCACTTATTTTTGGTGACACTAGTTTTAGACCATGTTTTAGAAATTGCTAGATGCTAATCGGGCGATCAGGGTAGGCCTAGTGCCTAACAAGAAAATAGGGAATTAAGCGGAGATTAATCAGAGACTAGTTTTAGGGTTATTTTGTTAAATTACTAATAAAATAAAGATATATATTATTAAGTATATGTATTAATTCTGTTTATGTTAAAATAAAAATATCAAATAAAATATAAAACTATAGTATTTTCTTTAAAATTACTGTAAACATATAAAAATGTAATTTTAAAAGAAAATTTACGATTTTCATTAAAAGTTTGTACATTAGTTATTGTAAAACATCATAAACTCTTAATTTAAATTTTTAAACAACAACAACAAAATTTGATTTATATTCGGCTCTAAAAATAATCATTATATACACAATTAAGCGGGAAGTAATCGGATTAGATGGGTTATAATCAAAGTAGACAAGTATAATTAGATAATTGATGTTAGGCAGGGATTAGTCATTAATCGAGGCAGAGAGGGTGGGCCTAGCGATTTTGTGCAGCGTAATCGGTGCTAGGCGGGGATTTTTAAAACAGGGGTTTTAGATTAGTACTGTTATTATTTTATTTATTTGTTTGATAACCATAGTCTTAATCCATGTTCTAAAAATCCCCGCCTAGCACCAATTACACCCCGCAAAATCGCTAGGTCCACCCTCTCTGCCTCGATTAATGACTAATCCCCGCCTAGCATCAATTATTTGATTATGCTCGTTTAATTTGATTATAACCCGCCTAATCTGATTACTCCCAACTTGATTTTGTGTTTATCTATTATTTTTGAGCCAAATATAAATCAAATATTTTTGTTGTTGTTTAGACATCTAAATTAAGAGTTTGTGATGTTTTACAATAACTAATGTACAAACTTTTAATGAAAATTATAAAGTTTTCTTTTTTATTTGATATTTTTTTTAATATAAATAGAATTATACATAGATTTAATACTATATTATTTATTTAATAAAATAACCCTAAAACCCCTGTTTTAAAAATTCCCGCCTAGCACCGATTACACCCCACAAAATCGCTAGGCCCACCCTCTCCGCCTCGATTAATGACTAATCCCCGCCTAGCATCGATTATCCGATTATGCATCTCTAGTCCGATTATTTTCCGCTTAATTCCGCTTAATTTTGTGTATCCCAATTTTTTTTAGAACCAAATAAAAATCAAACATAAATATTTTTGTTATTTAGGCATTTAAATTAAGAGATTATGATGTTTTACAATAACTAATGTATAACTTTTAACAAAAATCATAAAATTTTCCTTTAAAATGATGTTTTTATGTGTTTACCATAATTTTAATGACAATACTATAGTTTTATATTTTATTTGATATTTTCCTTTTAATATAAACAGAATTATACATATATTTAGTATAATATATTTTTATTTTATTGTTAATTTAATAAAATAACCCTAAAACTAGTCTCCGATTAATTCCCGTTTCATCTCCGATTTTCTCGCTAGGCGCTAGGCCCACTTCGACCGTCCGACTAGCGCCAGTGATTTCTAAAACTCCCTAGTCCCCGATTAATCCCCGTTTAATCTCTTATTTTTTCGCTAGGCCTAGACCCACTCCACCAACTGATTAGCCCCTAGCGAGTTTTAACATGGGTCTTAATGTATGATTGTATTCTTTACCGCAAAGCCTACAATTCATTTTAATAAGAATAAGGCATCTAAATCTGAAGGTGATCGTAGAAGATTTTATGTACTTAATTACAAAATTAATATAATGAAACTGACCTTTGTATATGCAGAGTGAAAGTTATACAATTTAAAAATTACAGTAGTATGGGATATTGACCTATAAATTTTGTTTGGTTGGAAAAAATAATTGATAATAATTTATTATTGGTTTTTGATGTGTGTAAATTTGATAATATTTTATTCAAACGTATATAATACATCAACTATGCTCGCGTAATTAAATATACTCACTCCCAAACAATATCGTGTATATTTTACTTTAGATTGATGTCGTTAACATGCCAGAGTATAGTTACCACGATAATCATATGATGTAATGCCATATAAAAAAGTAGCAATATCTTTCATAACAATTTTTTAAAATAAATAATCCCTAATATCAATGATAACATTATTATATACTGTTTTTTTTTATCAAACATTATTATATATGTATGATTGAATTCTCCAACTATCGAATTTGATTTTCTTTACTTGCTTGCCCAATTTTATTGTTTTGTATCTTTCGCTTACCTAATTTTATGCTAATTAAGAACATTTGTTCTTGCTATTATTCGAATAATGATTAAACACACAACATAATTTGATAAATAGTTAAAGAACACATAACGGAACTGTTGACATTCTCTACGGTACGGATAATGCTAAAGATGTATATCACTTTATCTTACGCATAAATAAAAATTACGTAAGTTTGACTTCTGCAATTGAAGAAAGAAAAAATACCAGTTATAAAATAAGTGAAGAATAACAATAATATAAAATTATCAGAAAATATTTGATTATTATTCTTGAAGAACTGTAAATTTTTACTGATTTTTTTCTTTTTTTCTTTTTTTTTGGAACTGCTTTATTTGGCCTTTGATATAACGATTGGGACACATCTAGCCAGCCATCGCATAACCCATTTCATCATTTACACATTTTCTGATATTAATATCTTTATCATATAAAATGTACAATCAAATCTCGACACCATTTTAAATTGTTTAAGTTCTTTATGTTTGTTAAAATTTTATAATATCTCAAATTAAACAGTTTGAATTTGAGATAATTGTTTAACTTCTTAGTCGACGCTGTTTCTTATATTACATATATAATATTGTTCAAATCAACCAATTTAAATTTTAAACTGATTTCCTTTGAGAAACATATATAAAAATCATCATAATCAACAAAATATCGTGGAGAAATGTAATTATATTGAATAATATTTGTGGTACATTTGAATTTATACATAAGCTACAAATATCTTGGAGAAACGTAATAATTGAATTATATGAATTTTTTAATATCAACCACAAAAGACCAAACCGAAGACGATGTCGTGCTACTTCTTTGTCCTTTCTCCTACCACAAGATTAAGAAAAAAAATGAACAGCGATCGGAAAAAACGTACCAGAAAACTTTTAATTAAAAATTCAATTTCATTCCTTAATTGTTTCATTTAAATCTCTTTGGAGCATTAAAATGGATTCTGATATATTGTTCTCTCATCGATGCTCCATTAGCTAAATCTTCTTCACCGTTGAGGTGTTACGTCAGCTTTTTCCGACCTTACATCATACCTCCGGCGCTTCATCCTTACGTGACATTTCAAAGGTCCCTCTATCTTTCTCTATCTTTATACATCTATTAAGAATCTGATTGAGAAAATGAAGATCCAAATGAAAGCTTAAGAGACACCTTTCTTGGGGTTCTTCTACTTTTTTCTCAGTCAGTAAAGATTTAGAAATTTTATCTTATCCAATGGTTATAAAAATCAGAAAAGCTTTAAACTTATTTTTGAAGCAAATTTCTGTGGAGATTAAGTGTGTTTGCTTCTTTTACCCTTTTGGGTATTCATATATTAATATATAGTATTAAGCAACAACATGCTGAGAAAGTTGTGTTAGTTTTCCTGGAAAAAGCAAAAGAGAAGAATCTTGGATTCTTGCAACTTGTTTTTTCATTTCCTTATTAAGAAATATCTCTAGATGTGTTTTCTATAAACAGAAACTCGATTTCCCTTCACGTCAAAAAACATTTTTTCTCATATTTATATCACAAAGATAAATCTCAGAAACTTGTTTCAATGGAATTCCATGTCATACTTATGAATATTCCACGAAAGTGTAATTTTTTTTTTTTTTTGGTAGTCTAGATTCATAACACTATGACTCATCTTCTTACGTTTAAGTTTTACCCTCTGTTTTTTCCCCGCAAATCTGATTTTTTTTTTGCTACTTTTGACATTATATTATCTCACCCTAAACACGTTTACTATATATCCAAGTTTCTAAACAATTTCTTGTTTCTCGTTTTATCTTTTTTTACAGATTCAGGATCAGGTCAAGCATAACAAGAAAGTTAAGGTCGTTATTTCTTGATATTTTCATCTTTCGGGGTGATTAAAAAATGGGGCATTTCTCTTCGATGTTCAATGGGTTAGCTCGAACATTTTCGATAAAGAGAGTGAAGAACAACAATGGAAACAGCGACGCAAAGGAAGCTGCTGATGATATGGCTAAAGACGCAAAGAAGAAAGAACTGATTCTGAAATCCTCTGGTTATGTTAATGCACAAGGTTCTAATAACTCGGCTTCTATTTTCTCTAAACGCGGCGAAAAAGGCGTTAACCAGGACTGTGCTCTCGTTTGGGAGGTACATTACTACCCTCTTAAGTTAGTATTTGGTGTTTTCTTTCTGTGTTTGCTTTTGTTTGTTAGTTTGCTTGGTTCTTTTTGATGTTAGCAACTCAACAGCAGCTAGATTTTTATAATGTGTTATGCTATTTACCACGTTAATGAGTATATTTATCTTATGAAAAAGTACTTATTTTTGTAAGAATCTCGTTTATCTTTTGTAAATAGGGATTTGGGTGCCAAGAAGACATGATTTTTTGCGGGATATTCGATGGACACGGTCCATGGGGTCACTATGTATCCAAACATGTAAGAAACTCAATGCCTTCATCGCTTCTCTGCAACTGGCAAAATATTCTTGCTCAGGCCACACTAGATCTCGAAGGCTCTAATAAAAAGCTCTCGAGATTCGACATATGGAAGCAATCTTATCTCAAAACATGTGCAACCGTTGATCAAGAGCTTGAACATCACCGCAAGATCGATGCTTACTACAGCGGCTCAACATCTCTAACAATTGTCAGACAGGTAAGACTTAATATGAATAGTTTCCTATTGTTAGTTACTTAGTTAACTCTTTTGAGAATATATATATATATATATATATATATATATATATATATGTATGTTCACTGATTAATGGTATTTTTGGCATATATAGGGTGACGTTATTTATGTAGCGAATGTAGGCGATTCAAGAGCAGTACTAGCCACGGTTTCGGACGAGGAAAGCTTGGTTGCGGTTCAGCTCACCCTTGATTTCAAACCGAATCTACCACGTTAGTTTTCTTAATCCCTCTTAAACTCGGATTCCATGGTCCTAGAATTCAGAGTAGCATACAAAATATGAATCTTATTGTGGTAAACTCTTGATTCCTAATTCTTGAATTTGTTTTGCTTTGAAATAAAAAAAAATAAAACAGAGGAGGAGGAGCGGATACTTGGATGCCAAGGGCGGGTTTTCTGTCTAGAAGATGAGCCTGGAGTACACCGTGTGTGGCAGCCGGACGCAAAAACACCGGGGCTCGCAATGTCGAGAGCATTCGGTGACTACTGTATCAAAGATTACGGATTGGTCTCAGTCCCTGAAGTCACTCAAAGGCATATCTCTACTAAAGACCACTTCATCATCTTGGCCAGTGATGGGGTAAATACTTACAAACCTAATATATATAGGTTACAATCATCTTTACAATATTGTAAATACTTACAATCATCATCCGAGTTGTACACACTCCTCATTTATTTATTCATCAGCAAAGTTATTAACCAATCTTTACCTTTATTTGGATTGAATATAACAGATATGGGATGTGATCTCTAACCAAGAGGCTGTAGAGATTGTTTCCTCCACGGCTGAGCGGCCAAAGGCGGCTAAGCGGTTAGTAGAGCAAGCAGTTCGGGCTTGGAAGAAAAAGAGACGAGGAATCTCCATGGACGATATGTCTGTGGTCTGTCTCTTCCTCCATTCTTCTTCATCTTCATCTCTATCACAACATGCCACGACTTTTAAGTAACACTTTGCCTTGTATATAAATAGATCAGCGATAGCCTTACGTTTGTGACATTCATCTTGAAGTTCGAAATGCGTTTTTTGGTCACAGCCATCATGACATGAGTTGATTCAATTGTCTCAATGTCTCATTGTTTGTAAGTTGTGTTGATACCCATAAAAAAAGTTGATACCAAAAGAAAGAACGTAACAATGAATTAAGTAAACCATAAGAAAGAAAAATCCTTTTCAATTAAAATGGGGTTTAGTCCATTATTAAACATTCTAATGGACTAAAGTAGTTCTGTAATGTTGGGTGTCTCTTTTTCAATTAGTGGGTTTGGCTCAATTTAGTTTCGTTTCCGCTGCGTGCAATTACGTTACAAACTTATCAGAGATAATATAAGCTCTTCTGTGCTTCCATCTGAAGTTTTAAGTCAAAACAAAAATAATGTCACGAACTCTTTCATTATTTTTGTTTATAAAGTGCAGATCTAACATTTTAAACTTAAAGTGCAAATCTAACATTTTAAACTTAAAGTGCAAATCTAATAAGCAGCTTCAGTTCCCCACTTGAAAAAATCCGGTTTAATTTTAGCGTCACCAAGGCTAAATTAAGGTCAGCTTGTTCGAGATATGACATGATTCTCATTTAAAGCATAATATTTGATTGATACTGTTTTAGGAAGTGTCTGTAATTAGCTTAACTTAGTATCTTCTCTACCTTCGTGTATAAATATCACAATGTACAAGACTAATGAATATATCAAGCATTCATTCTTTTTATAGTATCAGAGCTATTATCGATACCCTAAATTTTTTTTTTTTCGGCTGCCTCCCTTCTTCTTCTCTTTCTTCTCTATCGCTTGTTCTTCAGTTCTCAGCCGCCTATAATCATGGCCACTCTTGATGTTGTTGACACCAATCAACCCCTTCTCAACATCAATATGGTGAATGTCACAAAACTCACCTCTCACAACTTCATCACTTGGAGTCTCCAAGTGCACTCTCTCCTTGATGGCCACGATCTCGCCTGTTATGTCGATGGGCCATGGCACCAAGCCTGCTCCCGACTCTACTCTCACAACTGATGGTCAGTCTCGACCGAACCCAGCCTTTGCAACATGGCGCCGCCAGGATAAACTAATCTATAGTTGACTCCTTGGTACTCTCTCCCCTTCTATTCAGTCCGTCGTCTCCAAGACCACCATTGCCGCTGAGATGTGGAAAAAGCTCGCCACCACTTACGCAAATCCGAGTTGGGGACACATCCAGCAACTTCGTCTCCAACTCAAACAATTTTCCAAAGGTACGAAGACCGTTGATGAATATATGCAAGGTCTTGTCACCCGCTTTGATCAGCTCGCACTTCTTGGTAAACCGCTTGAACATGAAGAGCAGATCGAACACATCCTCACTGGCTTGTCCGATGACTACAAGTATGTTATTAGCAGATTGAAGGTCGTGAAATCCCACCCTCTATCACTGAAATTCATGAGAAACTCCTTACTCGAGAGGCAAAACTTCTTCTCACTGCATCCTCTGCTCCGTCTCTGGTGCCTGCCTCTGCCAACGTTGCCACATCGCGCCAACGTTCCTTTCCAAACAAGCAATCCCAGCGTAACAACCAGAACTGGAACAACAACAACCAGTCTCAGTATCAATCCTCCCGCAATGACAACCGACTCTCTCGAGGCTATCAGGGTAAGTGTCAACTATGTGGCGTGTTTGGTCACAGCGCCAAACACTGTACTCAACTCCATCAATTCCAACCAGGGTCGTCCAACGGCTTGCTCCCTTCACCGTTTCGTCCTTGGAAACCTCGTGCCAACTTTGCCACCGCCTCTCTCAATTCAAAAACTCCGTGGGTCATGGACAGTGGAGCGACACATCATCTGACGAGTGAACTTAACAATCTCTCGGTTCATCAACCTTATCACGGTGATGATGCGGTTCTTATTGGTGATGGTTCCGGCTTAGCCATCACTAACATTGGTTCTGCCTCTCTTCCTTGCCACCCACGAAATTTGTCTTTGCATAATGTCCTATGTGTTCCACACATCAAGAAAAATTTGATTTCAGTATATCGTTTATGTCACGACAATCAAGTCTCAGTTCATTTTTGTCCTGCTTACTTTCAGGTGAAGGATCTCAGCTCGGGGGTCCAGTTACTAGAGACGGTTTATACGAGTGGCCAGCTTCCTCCTCCATCCTTACCGCCTTCTTTGCTTCCACCACTCCTCCACTTACCTTAACTAACTGGCACCACCGTCTTGGCCACCCTGCTTTACCCATTACCAAACATCTTATTTCCTCTTTTTCCTTACATTGCAATAAAAATGTACCATCAAACACACTATGTTCTGATTGTGCTATTAATAAAACTCATAAACTTCCTTTCTCTCAAACCTCAATTGTTTCCACCCGTCCCCTTGAATACGTATTCACTGATCTCTGGAGCTCTCCCATCATCTCTGTCGACAACTACAAGTATTACCTAGTTCTTGTAGACCACTACTCTCGCTACACTTGGCTCTATCCCCTAAAACAAAAGTCTGATGTTCGAGTCACCTTTGCCGCGTTCAAAGCACTTGTGGAAAACCGATTCTCAACTACCATTGGTACATTATATTCTGACAATGGTGGCGAGTTTGTCGCACTTCGCTCCTTCCTCTCAACTGCAGGAATCTCACATCTCACCTCACCACCTCACACGCCTGAGCACAACGGCATTTCCGAACGAAAGCATCACCATGTTGTAGAAACTGGCCTCACATTACTTACTCATGTCGGAATGCCGAAGTCCTACTGGTCCTACGCCTTTGCCGCCGCGACATACCTCATCAACCGTCTTCTGACTCCGATCATCAAGATGTCATCCCCATTCCAAAAACTGTTTGGCGCTGCACCGAATTACACAAAGCTCAGAGTCTTTGGATGCATGTGTTTTCCTTGGCTTTGGCCTTACAACAACAACAAGCTTGAGGATCGGTCTACACCATGTGTTTTTCTTGGCTACTCTCCAACCCAAAGCGCATATTTCTGTCTCCAACCGAATTCAGGTTGCATATACACCTCCAGACATGTCCGATTTGATGAAAATGTCTTCCCGTTCAAATCCGCACAACCTCAATCTCCTTCACCCAATCCCGATTCATTGCCATTCTCGTCGTTCCCGTTAGTAACCACCATACCACTTCCTCCTTCTTCACCACCATGCCCTCCTCCATCTCTGCCGCCACTCGTACCGTCTCCCCTGCCTGGATCCCCGCACTCTGATTCTCACCGGAACGAAGCCTCAGATGAGATGGACTCTGCCCGGTCGTCGCGAAACAGAAACTCCTCTGTCACACAGCCTGTTAATTCGAATGGGCTCAGTTCGAACTCTTCCTCAGGCCAATCCTCGGCCCAAGAAGTCACTCCTTCCACAAGCCCAATATCACTCTCATCTGATAACGCAACTTCATCGGCCTCCTCGATACGACAGAAGTCTCCACCTGCTCCGATTCCACCACCGGTACCACCGCCGACCTCTCATCCCATGGTGACTCGTCGGAGAAACAACATCAGCAAGCCGAACCCGAAGTACAATTACTCTGCTGGACTCTCTCGCGTCATCCCGGCTGAACCTCAAATGGTGAAACATGCTCTCAAAGACAAACGGTGGCGCGGAGCGACGTCTACTGAAATCGATGCCTTCGCACGCAATCAAACCCTCACTCTCGTTCCTCGACAACCTCATTATAACGTTGTGGGATGTAAGTGGATTTACAAAAACAAATTTCAGTCTAACGGTTCTCTTGACAGATGTAAAGCGAGGCTTGTTGCAAAGGGATACAATCAACAATATGGTGCTGATTATACAGACACATTTAGTCCGGTAATCAAGTCAACCACACTACGTCTCGTGCTTGATGTTGCCGTTTCCAACTCCTGGCCCATTCAACAGCTTGATGTCAATAATGCATTTTTACAAGGGACGCTTAAGGATGAAGTTTACATGGAGCAGCCTCCGGGTTTCATTGATAAAGATAATCCCACACATGTATGTCGACTACACAAAGCCATATATGGCTTGAAGCAAGCACCAAGGGCCTGGTACACTGAACTTCGCAACTTTCTGGTTGAAATTGGATTCACAAACTCACTCGCTGATACCTCTCTCTTTGTGTTAAAAGTGGGAACCTCTTTTGTCTATCTCTTGGTTTATGTGGATGATATCCTCATCACTGGCAACAGCAAACAGAGTATCAGTCACATTCTTCACCTCTTGGCTGAACGTTTTTCAGTTAAAGATGCGGAGGGCCTCAATTATTTTCTTGGAATCGAAGCTCATCATACATCTGCAGGTCTCCATCTCTCGCAGAGAAAGTATATTCTTGATCTTCTTCACAGATATGATATGTCGAATGCAAAGCCTGTCACAACTCCCATGACATCATCACCCAAGATCACCATCGCCACTGGTATGCCTCTCTCTGATCCAACCAAGTATCGAAAATTAGTAGGCAGCCTACAGTATCTTGCTTTCACTCGTTTGGACATTGCTTTTGCGGTTAATCGATTATCCCAGTTCTTGCATAAACCAACTGATGCTCATTGGCAAGCGGCTAAACGCATCTTACGGTACTTGGCGGGTACACCGACTCACGGTATCTTCTTCTCTGCATCGAACAAACTCAGTCTTCATGCATTTTCAGACGCTGACTGGGCTGGTGATTCGGTAGACTATGTCTCCACAAACGCTTACATCATCTATCTTGGTAGTCACCCTATTTCGTAGTCAGCAAAAAAACAAAAGGGAGTGGCGCGGTCGTCTACTGAAGCGGAATACAGAGCTGTTGCAAACGTTGCGTCTGAGCTCAGCTGGATTTGCAATCTCCTCACCGAACTAGGCCTCCCACTTCCTTGACCACCGATTGTTTACTGCGATAATGTTGGAGCTACATTCCTTTGTGCTAATCCAGTGTTTCATGCATGCATGGTTCCTTTATCTACGAACCAAAATCGGAGTCGCTAGAGCCCCTCCATCTTGAGGGGGATGTTAGAGATATGACCATGATTCTCATTTAAAGCATAATATTTGATTGATATTGTTTTAGGAAGTGTCTGTAATTAGCTTAACCTAATGTCTTCTCTACCTTCATGTATAAATATCACAATGTACAAGACTAATGAATATATCAAGCATTCATTCTTTTTACAGCTGTGTGATTTGGCCCAAATTGTCTTTGCAATGAAACATGTTCAGTTTATCCACTGAGAAAAAGATTGACATAGGCTACGGTGCCAAAAGTGATGGACTGATAGTAAACCGGGTTGAGCCGATTAATCTATTTAATTTACTCAACCAATGGTACAAAACCGTTCTTGCTAGGACAAGACCTAAAAACAGCAAATGTAATAGACGATGACACCAACCTTAACACATAATATGGTGACAGAAATTGTTAAGTAGAGAACATATGCGTTAAATTCGATACCAAATTTGAACAATAGAACAAAATCAATAAAACAGGTGCATATTTAATGTATGGTAATTATATTGAAATTTCTGTATGGACCATAACATATGAGGTGACACATGAGCATAGATTCGTATTCTTCCTTTGGGAAGACAATGAACTCATTTTTGCATTTGATGTCATCATATGAACAATATCTACATATTCGGTGTAGTCTTAGACCAAGAAAATGTGATCATCATCATTAGTTTCCCTTATATAAAACCCCCACAACTCTTCACCTTGTTTTAAATCAATGAATATCAATACGAAAGGAAACACATCGTTGTATATATCACCATGTACGTATGTACTTTATTTTGTTTTGGATAAAAACACGTACGTATATACTTTTGCCACACGGTTCGTAAGTCTTGTTGATATATCTTAATTATTCTAAAATCTATCTATCACTTGATGAGATTTTTTTTAAAGCCTTTTTAAACATTTACTTAAAATCTTCCATGTGCATTTTTTTTTTCTTTTTCTTTTTGATAAAAGTGTTTCGTTTCTCTTCATTATTGTTGCGTCTCTTAAAAACAAGTTACAATCGAGTTGTATAAAACACGAATTGGTATATAATAAATGGATATTAATGTATACATAGTTTACGTGACTAGTATTTAAAAGAGAGGATAAAAGTAAAGAAGATATAAAAAAAAAAAATGGGTCCATTACATTGGCCCTTCTCCAAGCCAATGGTCAATGAAATGAAGTCAACGAAGTAGAGAAGAACGTGAGGTGCGAGAATCTCGCAACTTGTAGATCAAGGTAAGTCTTTCACCTTTGTCGTCATCTTTCTTTTTTTTGTAGGCTCAAGTCGGGTAGACCTTATTCTGTTCAGGTATATCACAGCCAGCCACCTATCTACATTTTAAATATTGCATTTTATTCTATAAAAAAAATTTCTATGTACATTTTAAAAATCATTTAAATATTGGCCCTTTATCTATAGATTCTGCATACGAATAGTATAAACTGCTAGCTTAATTGCAGGTGAGATATAAATACAATTTAAAAAGCTACTAAAACACGAAAAGAGAAACTACAGCTAAGAAATAGCAGTGTTATTGATGTGGATCATCGATCAGTCTCCATTACTCGTTAGTTAAGCTTATATTGTAGTGGCATAAAATGTTTGGCTAGTTTCATCTTGTTAACAATCAAGCATATGATGTTTGATTTTTTTTTGTGAACGAGCTCGAATTGTTATTGATATGTATTACAATGTTTTTTTTATTTATTAAGAAAGCGCTTACATATGTCTTTAGGCTGTCCATAAGAGACTTAATTGAGTAGCATTACATTTTAATAGGTTTGACTAGAATAAAATTATTTGTCCTTTAGATCGACAGCACTTCAAGGTTGTAAAAACCAAAAGATAGAAATTGTTGTTAATATCATCATTTGAAAAGATTTGAGAGATTACTATTTTCGAGAATGGTTTTTTAAAATACCTTTTTGTTTTTTTGCTTGATATTTTTAAGAATATCACAAAATATTAAAATCCTCAAGCTACCACATGAAAAAAAAATCCTAATTATTTAGGAACTCATTTTAGTAAACCCCTTCTAATCCTCATTGTGTAAGATCTGTGGTATTTTGGAATTTAAAAATTCAATCATATAATTTAGGAAAACTAAACATAGAAAGTGGTAGTTACTGTATATAAACCTTCATATTTGTACACCATTCGAAACTTGATAAAGCTAACTAAATCAACGAATGAACATAAAATCGATATATTTATTTGAACTGGTGTTTAATTAAATGAAATGAAAGACATGAAAAACTCAAAAAAATGTTGTTTGTCAATTTTTTCGTTGTTGTTTTGGTTTCTAGATTCACTTTAGGGATTCGTTTATCTTACAACAAATTGTGTCTACCACTATCATTTTGTATTTGATTTGATTTTGATGATTTGTTGCAATAATGTGGTACGCTTCTATGTTTTTTTTTTCTTTTTTTTTTTTTAACATGGGATCATGCATTTAGTTATGCTTAATTGTGTACCACATAACTAAATGTAAAATAAATATTTACATCCTTATCAAAAAAAACAAAAAAAACTTCTCAACAAATCGCATATTTGATATCACCGCATTCAATAGTTGAAAACTTGAAATTTCAGTAACCAACTATTAGTTATTGAAATAGTCTCAAGACTCTCAACCAATTCACCTTTTATGAGTGACATTATAAACCAAGAGGTTCATATTGAGAATGCAAAGGTATTTGATAATATTAAATGGCTAGGCTAATAATTAACTTTAAGATTTTTAAAAATTATAATTTTAAGAAAATTAATAATAGAAGAGTTGAAAAACTTACCAACTAATCTATCTTTTTTTTTTGTCTCAACAATTATATCTTACTTTTAGATTAAGTGTGTATTGACAGGTGGTGGAACAAATATGAGTTTATATTAATCAGAAAACAAATAAAACTCATATTTAGTTCTACCTCCTGTTGAAGCACATATTAATCTGAATAAGATTTCCAATATATATATAGGCGTGTTAGTTCTTGCCGTATATTTAACGGGTTTATTTGACATCAAAACCGAACATCTCTCTCTAGCTATATGTGATTATGCTTATATAACACGTCAAAAATTTTGTACAACTTGTCATCTCATCCTTAAGTCTATATATATACCACTAAATAATGTGTCAATTGTGTTATGAATTTCACATTGTCAAGAACCTTAGGAAGTATTGAAAGTGTTCTCTTGTGTTATTATGCCAAAGCGGCTGTGTAAAGTTTATATGTACAATACATTAGACCTAAGAGAATATACTGATATGCTATCAAGAGTAAATACAAGAATATACGACTGATATAGGAGATATGATTGATATGTCAAGATATCCTATCTTGCCATATCTTAACCCCCCCCCCCCCTCAAGTTGGAGCATGGAGGTCACAAAGGCCCAACTTGTAAATGAAGTTCTCAAACTCTTAACGTCCCAATGCTTTAGTCATGATATCAGCAAGTTGTTCTTTAGTACCAATGTGTGTAGTTGTAATAAGACCGTTGACAATAGCCTGACGAACGAAATGACAATCGTTTTCTATATGTTTGGTACGTTCGTGAAAGACAGGGTTATTGCTGATGTGAATAGCCGCCATATTGTCACAGTATAGCGGGACAGGAGCAGGAGTAGGAACACCAAGTGAGTGAAGGAGATAACGAAGCCACATGACCTCTTTGACAGTAAGTTGCATAGCTCGATATTCGGATTCAGCCGAGGAAAGAGAGACAACGTCTTGTTTCTTTGTCTTCCAAGAAATGGGAGAATCACCAAGTTGAACGAACCAGCCTGTCAAGGAGCGACGGGTAACTGGAAAACCGGAGTAATCAGCATCACACCATGCGGTTAATGTAAGAGGCCTATCAGCTCGGAGAAGAATGCCCTGTCCAGGACTGTTCTTGAGAAAACGCACAACACGCAGAGCAGCCTCCCAATGAGTATGGCGTGGTGATTTCATAAACTGCGAGAGGATGTGAATCGAGTAGGAGAGCTCCGGACGTGTAGTACCAAGATAGACTAAACGACCAACAAGATGTTTATATGGTGCCGGATCATGAAGAAGAGGATCAGATGCAAGAGCGAGTTGATGATTCTGCTCGATAGGAAACGTCACAGGGTGTGCATCATGAAGACCCATTTCATCAATAATACTCATAGCATATTTACGCTGACACAAGTAAATCCCAGAGGCATTACGAGCAACTTCAATACCAAGAAAATATTTCAAGATACCAAGATCTTTCATGTGAAAGCATTCACTAAGATACCGTTTGAAAGAAGCAATGAGACGAGGAGAGCTCCCGGTGATAATCAAATCGTCGACATACACAAGAACATTTAAACGAGATTTTCCATTCTCATAGACAAAGAGAGAGTAGTTATGAGTGGTTTGAATGAAACCGTAGTCCAGAAGAGATGTGTGAAGTTTGGCAAACCAACATCTAGGCGCCTGACGGAGACCATAGAGGGACTTGTGTAATCAAAGAACCTGTGTCTTGTCATGTGGACGAAAACCAGGTGGGAATTGCATGTAAACTTCCTCGTCCAAGTCACCATGAAGAAATGCGTTGTGAACGTCCATTTGATGGATTTCCCAATCATTAGATGCACAAACCTCTAGAAAGGTGCGAACAGTGGTCATTTTAGCAACTGGTGCGAAAGTTTCAGAGAAATCTTCACCTTCGACTTGTTTGTTACCAAGAGCAACAATCCGTGCTTTGTGACGTTCAAGAGTACCATCAGCTTTGTACTTAAGACGGAAGACCCATTTACAGCCTATAGCTTTCTTTCCTGGAGGGAGAGTAGTAGGACTCCATGTACGGTTGAGCTCGAGAGCATCAATCTCACTTCCAACAGCATCACACCAAAATGGATCAAGAATGGCCTCAGAGTAGTGTTTTGGTTCTATCGTACTGGAAATAGCCAAGAGATATGCCCTATGACCAGCAGAAAACTGTGACGGATCAACAAAATATCCAAGAGCATATGGAGAATCAGAGTTGTCAGTAGGAAGACCAATAATGTTGTTGGTGTAGTAATCAGCAAGCCGAGCCGGAGGACGACGAATGCGATAACCAACACCGAGAGGTTCAGGTTCAGTAGCAGATTGGTCTGCAACCACCGACGTAGGAGCATCATCAAGAACGTTTTGGTCTGCAGGTGATGCATGTGGGGATGGAGACATAGCGGAAGGCGATGGTGGAACAGTTGTTGGAGTGGAATCATGTTCATCCTCTGATTCTGTATCCGTGACAGCACGAGAATCAGAATCAACGGTAAGCGGAGGAATAACCTCAGGAAGAGGAACCGTATCTGTTGTAGAGTGAGATAGAGGAAGCATATCAGAAGCAGCAGAGTATAATGGCGAATGGTCAACATCCGGTGATAATGAGCTTGGTGAGGTTGATGGTGTTGTAGAAAACGGAAATTGATCCTCACAAAAGATCACATCACGGGAAACAGAGAGAGTTTTGGTTTCGAGATTGTAAACTCTCCAACCCTTCTTGCCAAAAGGATATCCCAGAAAGACTGACTTGGTGCTTCGACTAGCAAATTTGTCTCCACCATGTTTTTGGTTATGCACGTAGCAAAGGCAACCAAATACACGCAGGTGCGTCAGAGGAGGTGATCGATTATAGAGAAGTTCAAATGGTGTTTTGCCACTTAGAACAGAGGAAGGAGTGCGATTGATGAGATAGCAGGCAGCGAGAGCACACTCACCCTAAAATTCTTCGGGTAACGAAGCTTGAAAACGCAGAGCCCGAGCCACATTTAAAATGTGACGATGCTTCCTTTCAACCCTTCCATTCTGTTGAGGGGTGCCAACACAAGACGTTTGATGAAATATTCCATTTTCCCGAAAGTACTCTGTGAGACATAAGAACTCAGACCCGTTGTCACTTCTGATAGACTTGACCTTTGTCTCAAATTGTCGTTCGACTAATGCAACGAAGTTCTTGAGAGTAGACGGAGCAATTTGTTTGTTTGGTAAGAGATAAATCCAAACAGCACGCGAGTAATCATCCAATATAGTGAGAAAATAGCGAGAGCCACAAATAGCAGTAGAACGATATGGTCCCCATAAATCAACATGAACAAGTTGAAAAACATCTGTTGTTTTATTCAAACTTATTGGAAAAGAATCTCTTGTCTGCTTTGCGCGAATACAAATATCGCAAGCTTTATTGTCTAAAACACCATTGCTAGAAAAACCAGGAATAGATAAAAGCTCAACAACTTTAGAAGAAGGGTGTCCTAAGCGACGATGCCATACATCAGCAGAGGTGTGAGCCGAAGCTTGGATAGCCGCTGCAGTCTCCATTCTCATAAAGAAGTACAGTCCATTCTGTTGTTCACCCGCTCCAATCAGGGTTCTCGTGATGCGATCCTGAAGAAGACACAGTTTGTCAGTGATTTGAAACACGCAAGCTCTGTCATGACTCAACTGAGAAACTGAGATGAGATGACAATCTAGACCAGCAACGAAGAACACATTACTGAGACTGAGAAGAGAACTCAATCTAACTGTTCCTTTACTTGTAGATGTAGTAAACCGTCCATCAGGTAATTTAATCAAAACAGGAGGCATAGCAGAAGTTTCAACAAGAATTTCTGCAAAACCTGTCATATGGTTGGATGCACCGGTATCAATGATCCAAGAATTGTAATGAAATGTACCTTTAGCATTACGCTAATTGATCATTGCTTTGAGTGTCTCCCAGTCGGCATTGTCAATTCCAATGATCCCAACTCGATCATTGTTAGTGATCATAGAGTTTGCAGAAGCTGTTGTTGTATGAGCAGCGAGGTGCGGAACAGAGGAACCAGTGCTAGTACGGCCAAGAGACGAAACAGAGGGTAACGTGCGTTGCACTCCAGTGACAGAATTGGATCGTGGTCTGCTTCCCCACCAAGCTGGATAGCCAAGAGTGCGAAAACAACTCTCTGCAAGGTGACCAGTACGACCACAACTTGTACATGTCGCTAAACGATGATCAGTCCCACCTCGAAGCTCTCCTCCACCTCGAGGTTTAGGAGCAGTGCGAACAGCAAAACCAACTTATGTGGCACGCTCTTCTTGCAGTCGTGCGTTAGCTTTCGATTGTTCATCTTGAGTTAACACATTATAAGCTTCATCAATTGTAGGTAGAGGAATTCGAGACAAGAGACTCGATTTCACTGACCCAAACACAGCTTCATCGATTCCCATCAGAAACTGATGCAGTTTATCTTCTTCTCTCTCCTTTTCAATTTCTTCAATGGTCTTCCCTTTTTGATAATCACCAAGAGATTTCCAGAGCTTTGTAAGCTTGCCAAAGTAAGCTTCAATAGCGAGTCCATGCTGACGACAGTTTGCAAGCTCTGTCTTCAGCCTTTGTACACGCTGTCCATTCTTCAGCGCAAAACGGCGTTGAATATGATCCCACAAGTCCTTTGCAACATCACAGTGTGTGATATTAGAGCATAGATCAGGATCAATTGTTAGCTTGATCCATGACACAAGCAAAGCATTTTTGGTCCACCAGTCTTCAAGATCTGCATGTCCTTTGTTGGGTTGAGGAAGAGATCCATCAATAAAGCCAAATTTCTTTCTAGCTTTAAGAGCCCCACGAAGGTTAGTAGACCACTCATCGTAGTTAGGTCCTACTAGCAGAGGTTTCGAAATCACACAACCAGGATTGTCACTTGCAGACAGATTATAAGGAGAGATCGTACGTCGAGTAATCTCAACCTTTTGTTGTGATGATTTTGTGTCGGAGGATTCCTCGTTAGAACTCATTTTGTGTAAGAAGGTTTTGTCAAGAATAAGAGAAAGACAAAACTAGGACAAGAAAGAGAAACAAGAAGTATATAGAGATCAAACAAAATCTTTTGTATATGGTTATTGCTCTGATACCATGTCAAGAACCTTAGGAAGTATTTAAAGTGTTCTCTTGTGTTATTATGCCAAAGCGGCTGTGTAGAGTTTATATGTACAATACATTAGACCTAAGAGAATATATTGAAATGCTATCAAGAGTAAATACAAGAATATACGATTGATATAGGAGATATGATTGATATGTCAAGATATCCTATCTTGCCATATCTTAACACACATTAAAAAATAAGAAGCAACATATATACATATATATATTATATTGAATATATCATTACTATTATGATTTTTATTGCCACTACTAGCTATAATACCATTAGTGCAATTTCTTGAACCAAAAATTATATAATACTAGATAAGGCCCGTACGTCGAATGAGTTTAAAAATTGTGAAAGAAAATAAATTTTAAACCTTAAACAATTTTTTAAAAATATATAAAGAAATTTTATTTCCTAAAGTAAATATATAAATAATTTAACTTAAAGAATATTTATATTTACCTTCATACATTTATTTATATATATATATATATATATTTTTAATATATTATAACAATTATTACGATAATCTAAAGTTAAATTATATTCCACTAAATTTTTTACCAAATACTCATCATTACAAATATTATTATTGTCAAATTTCAAAAACGTTTCACAACATATTCACAAAATATTTTACATGCAACAAATTTATCAAAGCAACATCTAATAAGTAATCATGTACAATTTTACTTTATGTTTTACCATTAAAAATATGTTCTTACACCCAAAATTATTTTGTTGTTAAAGTATGCTCTTTATCACCACTTATAAAATGTCTTCTAAACAACTTAAACAAATTCTATGTTGCTTTAGTTTCATTTTGACATAATTATAGTTCTTATAATTACTAAAATTGTTTTGTGACATAATTTCTTTAACCATGAAGTTTTTTTTACTCCAAAGATATTAGATGAACAACTGGTGAAAATTATCTACTCGATTACAATGATTTTATGACTAACCCAATAAAAGTTGAGAAACTGAAAAAAATTAATATAATATAATAAAAATAAAAAATTTGAAGATTATAATCATGATGGTATATATGTCTTTCTTTTTTTGACAATGATGGTATATATGTCTTAGATAATTCAGATATACAAAATAGAAACTTTATATAATCTAAAACATGACATATGTCATAATCACGTTAAGGATCAACGACCTATTTACTCTTTAGAAGTATCCAGTTGTACCAAACAACTTAAAGGTATGACCTCGTCTCAAATATTATCGAATCATAAATTCTCAACTTATTTTTACCCGAATAAAAAGTTCTCGTATATTTCTCCATATACCTGGTTTAAACGGTTTACGAACCTAATCCGATAGAAAACTACATAAATCCGGTTTGAAACCAATTTTAAAATAGTATACCGTTCCAACTTCCCAAATTTGAAACCGCTTCTCAATTACTCGATCAAGCAGCTCTTGTTTCAGTACGGGAATCATCAACATTATTCAGAAAAGAAAACTCTAAATTTTGACCTGAAACATCAACCACCGATTTATCTTTCAAACTTATAATGCTACTAACTGTAGAATCACTTTGGAACCTCCATCAGTGTCTCCATCCTCGATTAAATTAGCGGGCATTATATACTTTGATTTCATTTTATTGCATCTGATAACTTCCATTGAAAAACCCGCACGAATCAAAGACCCACGCAATAGATCGGTAAAACTATATCAAAAAAAAAAATCAAAGATCAAAGTTTTCGATATAAACATGTAAGGTTATGTAGATATAATGTTATTTTCTTAACTAGATGTCCTATTATGTTTCAAAAACAATAATTTTTTTGACATAACTCATGTTATTCTTTTTAAATTTGTTATTCACTATTTATTTATTAATAATAATATACATACTTAGTGAATTACTTTTTTGTTTATACATGTCAAAATCTTACTAAGAAAACACATATAATATAATTAGCGTATAATGGAAAATAGATTAGTTTTGTTAATTTTTCTTTTTGATTTAGAAATTTTTTTAGATATAAACATGTAAATTTTGTTTAGATTTAATGTTATTTTCTTAATTAGCTGTTTTGAAAAATAATTATTTTTGACACATGTCAACATCTCATCGGTATACTTGACACGTGTCATGATCATGTTAATTAATTTAAAAACCCAAGTTTATATAATAAAGTTTTTAATATAATAAAATATTAGACTTCAATTCAAGCTTTTTTCCTAGGACTGCCAATCGGTTCTTCATGATCTCTATTTTCTTCGCATGTGCCTTCACAAATCTTGTTGCAGTACTCAGTGTCCGAAATTGGCTAACCATAGAGACATAATTTTTTTTTTCTTTTTTTTTTTGTGTGCAAACAAAGGCATAAAATTTAATGTGTTAGGCTATATATTATAGAGGTTATATTGTATAATTATACGGCCAAATATGGATGACACATAGTATATTTATTTTACCATGTAGTGGTTGAGAATCTTTGTAACAGTGAAACTTTGTTTTTTTTTCGTCTACAGTGAAACTTTGATATGGATGGCACAAATATATTTATCTTAATTGTTTTTTTTTAATATAATAAGATTACAATTATCTTATGTTTTGTTTTACCAAACTTAAAAACTGTAATTTCTGATCGTTAAAATTGATACGTGTCACGATCTGGTGAGTTTTTAATTTTGATCTTTGATCGTTAAAACTAACACGTGTCACAATCTGGTGAGTTACTAACTTTGAGAACGAATATTTATATAATAAAATACATAAATCTAATTCAATGAACGTTTAACATGTTAAAAACAATATATAATTCAGTAACCACTAATTATTAGATCCACAATTCTTGTTTTCTGGGTTTCTAATCGTATTTTTCGTTCTTTCAATTGTGCTAACGTATTTTATAAAAGCGTAATTTTACGTCGATAATCGAATGAGAAAATTTAGGTAGAAAGTTTGGTCGCGTATGCATGTCTTTTGTCTAAAAAATGTGAACTTGTGGAGTTCCGTACACCAAAGTACCACTGCGCATTACAAATGTCAGCATGTAAGCATTTTAATTTTGAGCTTGAAAAAGTATTCATGACTTCCATTTAATTACAACTCATCAACAATATATGCATGCTATATATATAAGTTATATAGTAGAACCAACTCCTACCCTTAATTATCTTATTCGTATGAATTACTATATGATAATATCCAGCGAAATTACCAACGCGAAGCGGCATGGTTTATCATTACCCTATTTTCTTCTTAGATACACGTTTTGTGTTGTGTATAATACTAAAATATCATACAAATACAATACAAAAACTTAATTTTGTTTATATTCCCTATATTAACAAGCCCATATTCTATAAATAAAACAAAATATTATTACTTATCTTAACTTAATAAAACTAATCAAATGTTTTAACTGATATAATTTCATTTAAAAAATAATAATAAAATAATTAATATTATTACCCCGGATAAAATTATTTTCTGGATCTGCCACTGATTAACTATTAAACTATTGCACGTTCATCGTTTTAAAAATTAGCAATTTGTAAAGGTCACACAACTTACAAGTTATTTAACTCCTTCATGAACGTTCGAGATCGCAGTCTACGATCGATCTGACACGACGATCTCGCGTACTATCCACGTCAGACAAACGAATATGCTTTCTTCATATATTTATTTATATGTTTTATAATAACATTTTCAGATTTTATCATATAGTTTGTGAAGTCAAACAGATAGGTACGGTCGATGCACGTTACGTGGGACCCGCAATTAGTACAAAACTAATCACCTGCTCCAGATCTTACGATACAGCCTCCGTAGCTAACCACTCATACATCACCACGTGAATAACTAACCACGCGTTCACAGATAACTTAACACTTGTGTCTCCGTACTCCAGGGGGTGTTTCGTCATTTCCGCTTCTTTCTTCTTCTTCTCCTCCTTTATATAAAAACCTTGGAAAAAAAAAAGGGAGAAAACTAAAACTAGAAGAGGGTTCGGTTTTTGTTTTTTTTCCTCACCGGGAAAATCCGAAAGGTGTGTGTGTGTGTGTGACTGATTTCACATAGTAATGAACACGAAATTGAAATCCGTTAACCGAATTCGGATTCTTGGAAAACCTGTTCACCATTGTCTACTCTATCTCCGAGCTGTGTTCCTCTTCATCCCGACTTAAAACAAAAAAAAGCTTCAAACTTTCTGATTCCAAATCCAATATAGGAGAAACCCCATTTCTCTTTTCCCCTCAATAAGTTTCGTTTTCTTTTTCTTTTTTTTTTTGTTTCTGTGGCAAATGTCAATGTCTGCATCAATATTATCCGTTTTGTCTGAAGATCTTCTGGTTCGTATCTACGCGTGTTTAGACCCACCCTGTCGGAAAACATGGCGTTTAATCAGCAAAGAGTGTCTCCGAGTCGACTCGTTGAGTCGTACCACGATCCGACTCCTCCGAGTCGAGTTTCTCCCGGCGCTTCTCCTCAAGTACCAAAACCTCTCTTCCCTCGACCTCTCCGTCTGTCCTAAACTCGACGACGACGTCGTTTTACGTTTAGCATTAGACGGCACGGTTTCTACGTCAGGCATTAAGTCGCTCAACCTGAGCCGATCCACCGCGGTTCGAGCCAGGGGACTTGAGACGTTGGCTCGTATGTGTCACGCTCTTGAGCGCGTTGACGTGTCTCACTGTTGGGGTTTCGGAGATAGGGAAGCGGCGGCGCTGTCGTCTGCCAAGGGGCTGAAGGAGCTGAGGATGGATAAGTGTTTGAGTTTAAGCGACGTTGGATTAGCGAGGATCGTTGTTGGATGCAGTAATCTGAATAAGATTAGCTTGAAATGGTGTATGGAGATCTCTGATCTTGGGATTGATCTTCTCTGTAAGATTTGCAAAGGATTGAAATCTCTCGATGTCTCTTATCTTAAGGTAAAATGGCTTACATTTGAAACCTATATTGATTGGTTTGTGGGATTCAAAGTTTCTATCTTTGTATTGATCAATGTGAGATTTGGCTAATATGAATAGTTAGTTGGGTTTGTGAATATTTTATTCAGATAACGAATGATTCGATTCGGTCTATAGCTTTGCTGCCAAAGCTTGAGGTTTTAGATATGGTAAGCTGTCCTTTGATAGATGATGTTGGCTTACAAATTCTAGAGAATGGTGCTCCTTCATTACAGGTAGTTTACTTTGCCTTCACAATCACACACAGCTTTTGATCAATTTATTTTTTTGTGTTTTTTTCTATAACGTTCAAGTGCTATGAACAGGAGATGGATGTAACAAGGTGTGAGCGTGTGAGTTTGTCTAGCTTGATCTCTATTGTCAGAGGCCATCCTGATATTCAAGTCCTTAAAGCCAGTCACTGTGTATCAGTAAGTTTCCGATGAAGGCCTTGGATTAGTATAATTACCTGGAAATGCACTCTTGTGGGTTCTGTATTTACTCTTCGGTCTTTGTGATTCACAGGAAGTTTCTGCAAGCTTCTTAAAGCACATCAAAGGTTTGAAGCATCTCAAGGTTATATGGATCGATGGAGCTCATGTTTCTGATTCCTCTCTTGTAACCTTAAGCTCTAGCTGTAGATCTTTAATGGAGATTGGACTGAGCAGATGTGTTGATGTAACGGATCTTGGGATGATGGCACTTGCACGCAACTGTTTGAGTTTGAAAACTGTAAATCTGGCGTGCTGCGGATTTGTGACTGATGTAGCCATCTCTGCTTTAGCTCAGACTTGCCGGAATCTGGAGATTTTGAAGTTAGAGTCTTGTCATTTGATAACAGAAAAAGGTCTTCAATCGCTCGGATGTTACTCCAAGCTTCTTCAAGAACTCGATCTTACTGACTGTTGTGGCGTAAATGACAGAGGTAAAACTAGATTTATGTGTACTACTCATCAACCTCCGTTTGTGTTTTACATCTTATCAGCTTTGGTAACTTACGGTTTTTGATTCCTTGGGATATTTTACCTCAGGGCTAGAATATATCTCAAAGTGTTCAAATCTTCAAAGATTGAAACTTGGCCTCTGCACAAATATCTCAGACAAAGGGATCTTTCATATTGGTTCCAAATGTTCGAAGCTTCTGGGACTTGATCTATACCGGTAAAATTCCTTCCCTCAAACCCGTCTCCTTCTTTTCTTGGTAGATTCTTGGCATAAGGCATGTTTCGTTTTCTAATCGTTTCTGGTTTTTGAGTGCAGCTGTGCCGGTTTTGGAGATGATGGTTTAGCAGCTTTATCTCGAGGTTGCACGAGCTTGAACCGACTCATTCTATCGTACTGCAGTGAACTAACGGACACTGGGGTTGAACAAATCCGCCAGCTAGAACATCTGAGTCACCTTGAACTACGAGGGCTAAAGAATATAACCGGTGTTGGTTTAGCTGCAATAGCGTGCGGCTGCAAAAAATTGGGCTACTTGGACCTGAAACTCTGCGAGAATATCGATGATTCGGGTTTCTGGGCACTAGCTTACTTCTCAAGAAACCTAAGACAGGTTAAAATATATATTTTACAGGCGTAAATTGAGAAGCATCAACTGAAAACATATTTGATTCGTTGTCTTTGTGTTTGGTTTGGCAGATAAACTTGTGCAATTGCTCGGTGTCTGATAAGGCTTTATGCATGTTGATGAGCAATCTGAGTCGGGTTCAAGACGTTGACTTAGTTCATCTGAACCGTGTGACTGTAGAAGGGTTTGAGTTTGCTCTGAGAGCCTGTTGCAATAGGCTCAAGAAGCTTAAACTACTCGCACCTCTCAGATTCTTGCTCTCATCAGAATTGCTCGAGACGCTTCATGCTCGTGGTTGCCGCATTAGGTGGGACTGAAGACATCAAGAACATAAGGTTTCTTGCGTTGGTTAGACTGTTATAGGTTTAGGGTGTTTATAAACTTAACGTTAAAATCACTGAAACGTTAGTAGCGGTTTGTTTGAATGCATATCCGTTAAATGAGTCATTTGCCAAACTGTTCAACCAAATGACATCATTGATTGCATATATCAACTACTTGATAGGGGGTATGGCGACAATATTATGCTATGCATACTTAACCTCCAACTAATTGAGTTACCACCAACGATAGACCCGTTATTGACATTCTCTCATCATTATGTCAACCAACCGTTAACCAAAATAAAATAAAACTAGATTTGAACTCGTGCTAGAGCACGGGTTGAACTTTCTTTTATTTATATTATAATTTTAGAATCAAATGTAATTTACATGATTGTTTTTTTAAAAAAATTGGATAAAAAATTATGCAATAAAATCATATGTTAAATATAATGGATTGAAAAAAACACTTATTTTGTAAGTTTTATATTGTTAATTTTATAATTTTATATATGAGAAATGATTATATTTGTTGTTTGTTTTTATTTTTATTTTTGATTTTTGAACATGTTTGGTGAAAGTGCTTTAATATGATCCGTGCTTAGATAAGATTTTATTTTTAACTGCAGAGTAAGATCTCAGAAATCACGATTAAGTGTAATAAATTGCTAAGATTTTATTTCTTTTTATGCCTAACAATATATATTTTATAATAATACATGGAATACTAAATATTTTATTTTGAAAATTGTATAAATCATTGGAATATTCTCTTTAAGAGGATTCTTTGGGATGTTCTTAAGTGTATTCATATATCCCACAGATTGACCAATTAATCTATAACCTTTTTTGTAACCAACTTATATTTAATATATATCATATTTTGTAACCAACTTATAAAAATTATATAGTGTACAAAAAAGGTTGTGTACTTCCGTTTTATAATATAGAGGATACTAAAGATTTTATCTTGAAAATTGTATAAATCATTGGAATATTCTCTTTAAAAAGATTCTTTGGTATATTCTTAAGTGTATTCATATATCCCATAAATTGACCAATTAATCTATAACCTTTTTTGTAACCAACTTATATTTAATATATATCATATTTTGTAACCAACTTATAAAAATTATATAGTGTACAAAAAAAGGTTGTGTACTTCCGTTTTATTATATAGAGGATACTAAAGATTTTATTTTGAAAATTGTATAAATCATTGGAATATTCTCTTTAAGAGAATTCTTTGGGATATTCTTAAGTGTATTCATATATCCCACAGATTGACCAATTAATCTATAACCTTTTTTTGTAACCAACTTAATTTTAATATATATCATATTTTGTAACCAACTTATAAAAATTATATAGTATACAAAAAAAATTGTGTACTTCCGTTTTATTATATAGAGGATGTCAATCAATAATATAACTAGGGATTGGACCCGCACATACGTGCGGGGGTAATTTTAAAAGAACTAAGTTTGTAATTAAGTTTGGATTATGCGGAGTTACATTTGTAATTATGAATGTTAAAAATGTTATTAACATTCATAATCTAACTTTGTACCAATTTATTTTCAGTTTGGCTTGGAAAGAAGATGATTAGATTTAAGTACATTAAAAAATAGTAAGAGAAAGATACAGATCTGTTTATGTGTTTCTGAACCCGTCTCATCCCATATACGGTATGTCCCTTTTTTATCTTATAACCGTAGTTTTAATAATATTTTATTAATTTGAGATTGTATATTCTAGTCCAACAAATAAGGAAGTATNATATCATATTTTGTAACCAACTTATAAAAATTATATAGTGTACAAAAAAAGGTTGTGTACTTCCGTTTTATTATATAGAGGATACTAAAGATTTTATTTTGAAAATTGTATAAATCATTGGAATATTCTCTTTAAGAGAATTCTTTGGGATATTCTTAAGTGTATTCATATATCCCACAGATTGACCAATTAATCTATAACCTTTTTTTGTAACCAACTTAATTTTAATATATATCATATTTTGTAACCAACTTATAAAAATTATATAGTATACAAAAAAAATTGTGTACTTCCGTTTTATTATATAGAGGATGTCAATCAATAATATAACTAGGGATTGGACCCGCACATACGTGCGGGGGTAATTTTAAAAGAACTAAGTTTGTAATTAAGTTTGGATTATGCGGAGTTACATTTGTAATTATGAATGTTAAAAATGTTATTAACATTCATAATCTAACTTTGTACCAATTTATTTTCAGTTTGGCTTGGAAAGAAGATGATTAGATTTAAGTACATTAAAAAATAGTAAGAGAAAGATACAGATCTGTTTATGTGTTTCTGAACCCGTCTCATCCCATATACGGTATGTCCCTTTTTTATCTTATAACCGTAGTTTTAATAATATTTTATTAATTTGAGATTGTATATTCTAGTCCAACAAATAAGGAAGTATGTAAAAGATTCACATCCACATAACATTTTATTTGTAAATATAATTATTTGGTATAACATTTATAACATAAACTTATATTGGTTTACCTTCATCAAATTTCTAAACGTTTGAAATAATAACCGCTTCACCATAAATGTTGGATTCACATAAAGTATAATTTAATTATCGTAATTTTATAATCTCATTTTGATATATTTATTTCTTGTTTTTTTTCTATGAAAAATAGTTTATATAATCNGATTTTATTTTGAAAATTGTATAAATCATTGGAATATTCTCTTTAAGAGAATTCTTTGGGATATTCTTAAGTGTATTCATATATCCCACAGATTGACCAATTAATCTATAACCTTTTTTTGTAACCAACTTAATTTTAATATATATCATATTTTGTAACCAACTTATAAAAATTATATAGTATACAAAAAAAATTGTGTACTTCCGTTTTATTATATAGAGGATGTCAATCAATAATATAACTAGGGATTGGACCCGCACATACGTGCGGGGGTAATTTTAAAAGAACTAAGTTTGTAATTAAGTTTGGATTATGCGGAGTTACATTTGTAATTATGAATGTTAAAAATGTTATTAACATTCATAATCTAACTTTGTACCAATTTATTTTCAGTTTGGCTTGGAAAGAAGATGATTAGATTTAAGTACATTAAAAAATAGTAAGAGAAAGATACAGATCTGTTTATGTGTTTCTGAACCCGTCTCATCCCATATACGGTATGTCCCTTTTTTATCTTATAACCGTAGTTTTAATAATATTTTATTAATTTGAGATTGTATATTCTAGTCCAACAAATAAGGAAGTATGTAAAAGATTCACATCCACATAACATTTTATTTGTAAATATAATTATTTGGTATAACATTTATAACATAAACTTATATTGGTTTACCTTCATCAAATTTCTAAACGTTTGAAATAATAACCGCTTCACCATAAATGTTGGATTCACATAAAGTATAATTTAATTATCGTAATTTTATAATCTCATTTTGATATATTTATTTCTTGTTTTTTTTCTATGAAAAATAGTTTATATAATTTTTTTTTTTAGATTACCCGTTCCCGTCTCGTATCTGATCTTCTTTTTTTTTTTTTTTTTTACAATTATGTATTAGTAAAACTAAAATTATTTGGGGTTAATTTATGTGAAGTAAACCTATGGACCAACCCGCACTTTTGTGCAGGGTTTTTAATTTTTTTTTTATTTGTTTAAATTTTTTATATTAGACAATTTATTAAAAATAGTGGGAAGACCTATAATATATAAATTTTGACAGAAAACATAAATTTGTCTAATTTAATTCAACCCAAAGTCTTTAGGAGCCATAATTATAGAAGTTCATTATAATAAGTATTGATAAAATAAAAAATGAAGTTAAAAATATATAAAAACTAATATTATTATTAGTTTGGTAAAAATAAAAGAAAAATAAAAAAAATGAGTCAAAACAGTATATGCAATTCAATTTGATCATGTAGAAGTAATTAAAAAAAAATTCAAAGTTGTAAAGGTTGCATTCATAAAAATTACAGATTCAAAATATAACTTTGTAATTAATTATTTTAAATGAAACTTTCTGATTGTTTGTTTAACTGGTGGATATATGTCATGCTTTTTTGTTTTTTTTTGTATCCTAAGTGTGCTCCCTAATTAATATTATAGATATATGATTATTTGTTTCTATTTAATTGTATTAAATTGATTTGTTATTTCTGTAAATATCTCACAATTTAAAATCAAATCAAATATGTTTACATATATATATATATAATTTTCTATTTAAATTCTTTGATTTTTATGGAAGCAAACTTTAAACTTTATACCATTTCCAAAATATAGGGTAATTTTTAATTTATAATTAATTTCGTAATTATTATTTCCATAAATATTAGATTTTTGACTAACAGTTGTTGTTTACCATATATTGTTTATTCTTTTATTTTTAATTATATAAGTAATTGAACCTGTTTGGCAACATGAATATATGTCATGTTTATTTTTATTTTTTTTGTATCCCTAAGTGTGCTCCCAATTAATATATATATATATATATATATATAATTTTTGATTTAAATTTTTTTGGTTATTATGGAAGCAAACATTAAACTTTAAACCATTTCCAAAAATATAGGGTAATTTTGATTTTATAATTAATTTCATAATTATTGTTTCCATAAATATTAGATTTTTAACTAATAGTTTTTGTTTACCATATATTGTTTATTTTTTATTTTTAATTATATAAGTAACTGAACCTGTTTGGCAACATAAATATATGTTATGTTTTTTTATTTTTTATATTCCTAAGTGTGCTCCCCAATTAATAGTATAGATTGTCGTGTTTACAAAGGTTGTGCCTAGAAAATATGATATTCACTAAATTTGTAATATGTAACTAAAATTATGGTATAGTGAAATTTTTTTATTCTATGTTTTGTACTCCTAGAGTTTTCTTTTTAGTTGGATCATGTAATATTAATTGATACGATATAAAGATATGATGTTTATTCTAAAACTATTTGAATATTAATATACTCTTAAGAAAGTCTTAAAATAATTTTTCTTATGTCATAAATAAGATTTATAATTTTCACTTTTTAATCATATTCCACATAAATTAACTAAAAACTTCAAATTATTAAATAAAAAATTGACAGGACAGAAAAATGAAAAATAATTATATGAACATTTGATATGCCTATTTTTTTCCAAGATATACATTTATTTATAAGGATAATAGTATACCAGTCCTTTTTGTATTGGTTGTAAAGTATAGAAAAAAAATATGCAATCTTTTTCTCTCTTGACTATTAATTATAATACTTAGATGCATGTTAATAAATAATTTCTATTTTCCATATACTTTAGAAAATTATATGTGTACAATAATAATTGTTTATGCATCCATAAGTTTACACTTCAAAACAATATGTATGTATACATTATATGAATATATGATGAGATGCATTCAAGATATCGTTATTAAAATTAGAATAAAATTAGGAGAAGTTATGGTATTATTATTTATTTAATTGGGGTTCTTTGATGGCATGCATAATACAAACGAAAAATTAATGTTGTCCTAAAAACTGATATTTATTTATGTTTTAAACATATTTTATAATAGTGTACTTATATTTTTTATTATATAATTTATCACAATTTTACTGAGCTCACCCATTGTATTTAAAATAAATGGTACACAAGAAAACCGTACCTCTATAAATAATATCAATATATTTTTTGTATTTAAAAACTAGTTTGGAATTGAAGTTTTATCGAGGTTATACGCGACATTATTATATGATTTTGGAAATATTCATTTGATGTTATATAGGCATATATGTGTGTGATAAGAACTTGAGTACTTTAAATAGGCAAACCTCTTTTTATTATAATTATAATATTACAAAAAGCACATATTATGAATTTAATCTAAAGACACCAATATTATTAATAATTATTTCTTACAAATTGGATTACATCTAAAGAGACAAATCAAGCCCCCAGTCTTTAAAATTATTCATGATAGAACTGTTTTTGTCGAGTTTTGGAATAAGATCTACCGAGTAACGATCATGACTTCCAATGGTTGAAATGAGATCCCTTGTAAACAACTCCGGAATATGAGCATTGCCACAAACAAGATTTAGTGATAAATCACATAAAAATGAGGTTGAAGGACTTGGAGGAGGGGAATCAAAACTCATGGTCAAACAACCATGTTCAGAACTATAACGAATGTTCTTAAATGGTTCGACATCTGATTTGGGTAGAGAAGCATCAAAGAAACAAGCATTAGTACATACGTTATTGAAAGATGAGTTATTCAAAGATTGACGAACTTGTGAAACTTGAGAAAATTTGGAGTATCGGTCAAGGTAGAAGAGGCTAGAATGCTCATTCTCCATCTATTTTTTATGTGAGAACACTTTTGTGGCTTTGTTTTGAGAGAATATTTTTTTGCAGAATCGCCAGCTTAATTAAATCTTAGATTGTGAGACTATATTTTTTGAGACACTCTAACCCACATTGCTTTTATAAAGTTTCTTTTGTTTGTATGACTTCACACATTGATGAGAAAAAGACTATGTTCTATTTATTATTAGTCTCAAGAGGTTAACGGTCTTGATTAAGCTTATTTAAGCATTTTTGGTATAATATCTTTTGGATTTGACAATCACATTGATTTTGTGAAACTGGAAAAAATTGTTTTAAACTATATAGAAACAAATAAGGCCCAATATTAACTTTCATAAAATTTGGTATATTAAATGTACAGCTAATTATTACTCAATTATTGATTTATATGAGCAATTAAAGTGAGTCATAGAAATTAATAATAATACATTCATGCACAATTGATGTGTGGATAAAAAAAAAATTAAACTTTTTGTGCCTAAGGAAACAATTAGCTACCAAAATAATATTTTTCTATGAGAAAAAGATTTTTTTTTAAATGTTATATTAATTTAACCAACAAAAAAAATATTTATAAAGGGAAAAAGGTAAAAATGTTTAAGCGTTAAAACAAAAAGTTTGGAAATAGAGGTTTAGACATTATTAATAAAAATGGAGGATAATGTCACTATGTTCTTAGGGCTGTATAGAGTAGACTCCAAATACTGAGGAGTGTAGAGTCATCGTTTATCCGAACTGAAGTGCGAGAGATGATGCGGTGAGTCATAGAAATTAATAATAATACATTAATGCACAATTGATATAAATGTGGATTAAAAAAATTGAATTTAAACTTTTTATGTCTTAGGAAAAAATTAGCTACGAAAAAGAATTTTTTTCTATGAGAAAAAGATTGTTTTTAAAAAAAATTTATATTAATTTAACCAACAATAAAAATTATTTACAAAGGGAAAAAAGTTTAATCGTTAGTTTGGAAATAGAGGTTTAGACATTAGTAATAAAAATAGAGGATAATGTCATTATGTTCTTGGGGCTGAATAGAGTAGACTCCAACTACTAAGGAGTGTAGAGTCTTCGGTTGTCCGACCTAAAGTGCGAGAGATGATGCGGTTGACAATCAATATGTCTATTGTTTGAGGAGTTTGAAAAGAAGATCTCGATGGTTATTTATGTCTTCTCCCTTTTCTTTCCTTCCAGATCTCGTAGATGGAAGCCTAGAAAGCAAGGCGGATGAGGAGAGAATCTTGTAAGGATTTCCGCTTGGTCATGATCGATTAGAGAGTGTAGTTCCAATTAGGACTGATGGAGTGTTCGACTAGTTTGACGTATATATAATTCTAAATTGTATAAGAATATGGGCAGGCAAAAGTCTTGACCAGCTCGCCGCATAGACTACACGGTTGCGTGCTACCCCAATTTTGTATTCGAGTCCTTGTTGAAAGCTTATATCTAATTGTTATTCAAGTAATTAAAGGGTACCTTGGAATAGCTAACAAGACCTTGGAATAGCTAACAAGAGCTGTACAAATCTATACCATTGAACGTTTGGAAAAGATTGTTGGATTTGTTTCCATGTTTTTTTCATTGAGAATGACGTTTTGAACTTTTCGTGGATTGCGGCAGCGCCTCAACCTCTAGTGCCCGTTGGATGCCCAACATTTGTGTCCCCACATATCCAATCTTTTTCATTCTATTACCTCCTTTGAGCCAATGATCAAACCAAAAAATACTGAGAGATTCCTTATCTTTATTCAGAAAAACTCTTGAGCAAGGGCCCTTAGCTGAAGAAGTTTCCTCTCCAAAACCATGATACTTTTGTTCCCTCACTGATATCCCAAAAAGAAGTTCCATTGAGAAGATAATGAGTGCACCACGCTATCCAAAGAGAAGTACTGAGAAGTCTCCATATAAGAATTTGTGAAAACACCATACTTGTATACTTGAAAAAAGATGAAGATTTTGTTGCGTTTAAGGATATTTTTTCGTAGGATTGCAACGATGAACTCTGCGCCACCCATCAAACAAAATGAATGCCACTCAAAACCTTTGTCCCTTCTTAATTTATGGTTCCTACAAATACTAAAATTAAGATTGTAAGTAATTATAATTAATTATAAATTTGACAAAAGGTTACTAGTGTCATCAAGTTAAGTCAAAATCTACTTCTACAAGCAATCTATTCTTTTGTTTTCCTATCAACAAATATCTCATTTAATTTCTGATTATGAGTAAAAAAGTGACCATATGACAAATTATCTACCATTTTCGGACAAACTGTGTTTCATCGAAAGTTTATTATAATAAAGAATATTTTGACAAAATTATGAGTTCTTTTTCATCAAAAGTTATTATATTTTTTACAAAACTCCTACGATTCAGGGTTTAGTGTTATTTGGTCGTTGAAACAGAGAGTGAGGTTAAAGATATGGATTAAGGTTGAAAAGGCTTGTTCCATAAATACGACTTAGCTAGAATTACATAATTGAAGAAACTTATACATTGTCACATGAAATTGGCTTGAAAGTTCCAATTCATGTCCTTGATAAATGCGAATGAAGTAATGAGTTGTTCTTTTTTCACTGTGAATGTCGATATGGTATGATATAATTGTTGAATCGTAAAAATATGTTTGTTTCGTATCTTGATAATACCATGTTACATGTTATGTATATTCAAGTTTCAGGAACTTCATTTTTTAAATGGCTAGAGTTTGATTTGATGTTAAGCACCAAGTGTTCAGTGAAATACCTAAAAGAATTTTACTTGGTTTTAATGTTAATTTTTTTTAGAGAAAAATGTGCCATAAACAGTGTTTTTTCTTTCCAGATCTGCCATAATCGTTTGCGTCTTTCCAAATGTGTCATACCGATGGCAATTGGTGGACAACTTAGTTTGGTGGACAACAGTTTAGGCATTTGGTGGAAAACTTTAACCTTTTTGATGGATACTTTTGATCTTTTTGGATAATCTTAACCCCTTCGTTTGATTACTTTAACTTTTTTGGACAATTTTAACCCATTCGTGGACAATTTTAACCTCTAGTAGACTTTTTTAGCTTGTTTCTTTTCATTTTGGTGGACAACATTTTATGCCATAATGTCAAATATGACACATTTGGAAAGACTAAAAACAATATGGCACATTTGGAATTTTTTTAAAAAATATGGCATATTTGACAAAAATCTCATTTTTTAATGTCGTTTGTAGTATCCTCGATAAGGTAACATTCTTGATTGTAGTGAATCTGCCATCTTGAACATAAGAATACGGACTAACGCATGTCAGAGATGGGAGATGAGTGAATTTCCTTGCTCTCTCATGCGTTAAGGTTCATTGTCAAGAAGAATATTAACCATAATGATTACACATTTTGATTGAACTCCAACGCATAAAAAAATTATGCTTCCACGATATAAATAGTCAATTGTATTATATTGTTTTGAATGAAATATGGGTATGTGATCAAGCCACATACTAATTTGGTAGAAGAAATCTATAATATGAAAGGAAGAAAACTAAAAACCAAAGAGGAAGAAGGGGAGACATAAATATCTAAAATATGCTTCAAGAAATATGATCTTTAAGCAGTTGTCTTATTTTTTGAAGATTTAAAAATCTTCAATTTCTTTAAATCTGTAATAGTACACGAAACTCAAACTAATATTTCAATCATAAACAAAGTACATTGAAATATGGAAATCCACTATACCTCTTTTGATCCATTTTTACAATCTTCATGAAGTTTTTGGCAGTAATCGGTGTACCTATCCTTACAGTTTTACCATATTTACATCACATTGTGAAACATCTTCCTCAATCCTCCATCATAACAATTCTACAATTAATAAAAAAAGGAAACAAATGGAAGATGAAACCTAGTGTCGATTTTATCTCATTTTATAAAATGACGTCATATTTTTATATCACTGGAAGTGATCAAATATGGACTTTTGGGAGTTTTTCGTTTGTTCGATAATTCTGTTTCACATCCAATATCTATGAACAAAATTTTGTGAGACTGAATGATTAAATATTTAAGCAAAAACCTCATGAAATTTTTATAGAGTATGCTCTTGTATCACGTTATAACCTCTTTCACAACAGTAATCTCTACAATCCAATACTTTCTTTTCATGGATCCAGTCACTTTCAAGTTTTCCATCGATACCTAATATACTTTCAATAAAGAATACAATCAATCCCACATGATTAACCCCAATTATGATGAGCACAAATTCACAACTGATTCTAGAGAAATGACGATAAAGTTACTGTTTTTCATGCATAGTGACAATCCGATAATATTTGGTGTAATATTCTCTAAACCAAGTTATGATATTACATAATATCAATTTTGATGCCTCATTTTTAAATTCTAATATTTGTTTGATATTTCCTTTAGCTACCCAAGTCCATTATCTGGTTCTAGCTTGTTGTACAAATCAGATTCATGTTTATAAGACTCACATTCTCTTAATTTTAATATACCATCTATTTGACCGATCATCCATTGAACATGTTCTTATACCAAGAACCCACAACAAATTTCCAATTTGCGTTTTTATATGTATTATTGTGGTCATTCTCTTTGATTATCCCTTTTATAGGTCTTAAAAGACTTCATAAGTCAAAATTGAGTTAAAAATAGTTAAGATGATACACACTTATGCTAAATTGGCCCCCTCAACCACTTTAATTGCAGTGTCAATGCCACATCATGCATAGTGAGATCATCTCGCATCGTATATTACGTGCTCTGAGTGAGGTGATTGAAGCTCGTATAAAAAATAATAACAGCTATCCATATTTCCTACTTTGTGGAGTAGAAAACACATGTTCTTATTTAAGTGACTATAGTGATTCAGGTTTGCATATTTGAGATCTGATTAATTTTTTGATCTTGAGTGAGAAACAACATATAGTAAATACCAAACTTTCTATTATATATATATATATATATATATATATATATATATATATTTGAAACTTCCAGTCATTCATACTTTAAATGGAAGATTTGTAAAATCAAAGTATGAATATTTTTGTGAGGAAAGGTATCCCTTCAAATTGTTGAGTGAAGACATCGGTTCATAGTCAATTGGCTTTACTATTTTACTTATTTATTTCCAAATACACTATCTTAATTTAAGACACAACCTTGGAAGAATCATGATTTATTGTAAACTGATGAGATATTAACGTTAGAATGAAAAGAAAACAAAAAAAGAGAATGGGGGATAAACACTCAACTAAAACACAATTACATGTGAATAGAAGAAGAGATGATACAAGAAAATGAACATTTAAAACGAAAAAAAAAATAACTTAAAGAGGATAAAAACAATTTTCATCCAGAGATGTGGTGGATAACAACAGAAGGTCTCTAGTAACTATGAAACCTCAAAATAAAAGATTAAATAACATAGAAAAGAGAAAGAAAAAAAAAGATATTCAAAGGGATAGAGATAAATCAATTTCTCCGCTTTTGGAGTTGTCTTCTTCTGGCTGAATATCATCATCATCATCAATCTCCACAACATTGTTTGTTCCAATCTTTGAGATGAAATTCTCTTCGCTCAAAACATTCTCTTTTAAAGCCACATCGCTAAAAAGTTTGGTGGCTCGAGGAGGAGGAAAAGGATAAACGTTTCTTGAAATTAATGGGAAACTCCTTTTTGGTAAAGGATCAGGGACCCTTGAAGCAATATCATTGGTGCTAGCGTTCCCGGTGAAGAAACGAGTTGGAGTCACACGAGGAACTACGGTCATGTTCATATCCGTGAGTCCTCCGAGGACTCCTCTATTGAAAGATGGGTAAACTAAACGTTTAAAAGGATCAAGAGTGATCCCAAGATGATTTTCATTTGATAAAGCATCTTGTGAATACCCACCTAAGAGAATGTGAGGCTTATCTAGGTAAGGGTTCAAAAAGGCGAGTCCAGGAAAGTCTGCTTCCATCTCCTTCCGCTTCTTGTCCCACTCCCGCTCTTGCTTGTGGGCGTTCTGGTGACCACCTAGGGCTTGAGAAGTGGAGAATCCTTTTTTGCAAAAGTGACATGTGTAGATCTTGTTCGATTTGGACGGGTAAATCTTCATGATCTCTCTTCCTCTTCGGACATCACTAGATCCAAAACAAGGGTTCTCAGTCCTCCTGTCAGAGGTGACCTCCTGAGGAGAACCTAGTTTCAGATCAGTGTTTCTTGTTGCCTTCTCCTTGGACTTCTGTGTGGCCACAACAACACCTTTGAGTTTTTCTGGTTTGGGTGTGGAAGAGCCTGAAGAAGACATAGCTTGGTTCTCCATAACAAATCCTTTTTTTCTTTGTTCGGAAATGAGAAGTGATCTTTATATTTTGTGCTTAGATTCGGAGAAAATGAGGTCACTATTTATTGAGAAAGCAACCTTAATGTTCGTGAACTATTATAGTAGAAAATCTCCAAAGGCAAATAAAATTAGAACAAGTAGACTTCATATCAAAAGTTATAGTTGTTTCTTTAAATATGTTGATTTTACTTATTTTGACTTACAAAATAATACTCTTTTTTGAAATATTAGTTGTATACAACTGTACTGTGAATCCATAATTTTGCAGTTGTTTTTCTAACAATTATTTACTCTTTTTGTATCTTCACTATATTTTTATATAAAATATGTACAGTGTTTTCTAATATAAATCCATACTTCAAAAATTTATTGGAGTTGCCTATGTTATATATAAAACAAATACTTAAAAGTATATGTTTTTTCCAACCATCTTGTTACAGAAATACTTAACGTTCAAGAAAAATATTGAACAAAAATTTGTTTGAACAAATAATTGTTATAAACTATTATATTTTCTATGAATTCTCCTGTTCTTTTTTTGAAAAAAGTATATATATATTCATTGATTTAAAATAAGTAATAATTACCAAGCTAACTAGTCAAAGTACCATATTTCACTACTATGGAAGGATGATGTTATTCTTTACTAGTTTTATAGAAGATAATTACTCATTACAAATATAAAAAATTGCATTCTACTAAGGAAAAATTAACTTGGAATGTGTTTCATAAACATTAAACTTAGACAGCTTGTGATTGACTACAGTTATTTCTTCCTCGTTTCTTTAATTGGTTTTTCTGTCCTAATCAACTTTTACTTCGGAGGAAAATACTAAAGAAGGAAACAAAATAACAAAAATGGTCTATGAACTGTAAAGAATAACAATTTTATTTTTTATAAATTTATTATCAGATATGTTACATATCATATGTATTTTCAGAAAAAGAAAGCTTGAATACCTTCATGAGATTACTCAACTATTTGGTAACATATATCCACAATACATTCATGAATACTGACTCATTACCACATAATATTTTTTATTACAGTATCTTTCTTTTTTCACTAAAATATTATGAAATTATTCTTTTATCTAGGCAAATATCAACGTTTATATTTTTCCAAATTGTATAACTAATTGTTCATACTTTTAAAAAACTTAATCATTAGATAATAACCCACACTTTGTGTTAGTTTATCAAGTAAACTAGGTTTGAACCCGCGGTAAACCGCAGGATGAAACTTAATTATGTTTTATAAATTAGACTACAAATTAAAAAGAACTTATATGTACAAAACTAATATATGTATCGTTTGTGCATGTCGGATATAATATATAAGCTTATTAATGTAATATAGGTTTTAACCCACGATGCATCCGAAACAATTTTTAATTTATAGCAAACATCACATACTCGTTATTCGTATATGCCCCATTTTAAAAATAAAGGTATTAATGACAGTGCGTTGTAGAGAGCTTCTTCGTCTCTCATCCTAGCCGGTATACCACATGAATCCTAGCAAGTAATATCAAATCCTAGCAAGTAATAGCAAATAAAAAAAAGCAAGAATACAATGTTTTAATTTCTTTTTATTAAATAGTATTGTTTCTTCTTTGTAGGTCGGTATATTTTGTAGTTCGTATAGTAAATATAAATATAATATATATCTTAGTTAATTCCAAACTATTATTAGGAATATACAATATATATAATAATTTCATAGTTTTAGTGTTGGTTTAATTTTTTTATTGTGTTTTAATATTTATTTTTATTTTTTTGGACACCATATTGTGTTTTAATATATTTTCTTATTTTTATTGTGTTTTAATTTATTTTTATTGTATAGCATTGTTTCTTCTTTGTAGGTCAGTCTATTTCGTAGTTGGTATAGTAAATATGGATATAATATATACCTTAATTAATTCCAAACTATTATTAGAAATATATAATATATAAAATAAGTTCATAGTTTTAGTATTATTTTAATAATTCAAACCAGCCATTCTAGATTTGTCCTACAATGGATTAGGAAAAATACAACCTGCAAAAAACTATCATATTGTAGTATATACTATATAGTATGTCCGCATCTGCTCTACTTATGATTACAAGATTATTGACGTTTTATTAATATTAATGATAAATAATTTTAAACATAAAACTGCTTTCCTTTAAGGAAAACTTAAATTATGAAAACTGCATTTGTCTAGCATGCTTTGGTTCTAATAGGGCTAAATATGGATACTAATTAACTCATCATACATTAATTACATTTTTTGGATATCTTGGTTCAATGATATTATATTTTTAAAAATAAAAAATGATCAGATATTTTGTTTTTTATATATTTGATGTCATTAACGTTTTCAATTTTTGAAACCATAATAATAGAACAAATAAGGATACTATATTTTCAAAACTGGTAACAAATTAAATTTTGTTAGTTATGTAAACTATTTGCAAAAACAAAAAAAAATACATGACCCGCTTTAAAAAGAAGCATATATTTTGATCCATATCCGATTAAGCATAAGATCTAAAATAAAATAAATGACATGGTTAAAAAAATAGAAAAGTACATGACACCATGACGGTTTAAATTTTCTTTAAATATATAATTTTTGACTATTATTTCAACACTTCAAAAATATTTTTAATTTAAGACTGAATAATAATTTTTTTTTTAACAAACATGAATAATAATACGTATTATTTAACAATATACTTGTAATCTAATTTGGTATCATAATATGTATTTTTTAATAACCAGTTCCATCACATGATCTACAACATTATCAAATTATGTAAACTATTTTGAACCGGCAATCACTGTTTTACAGATTAATCTAAGTATTATTAAAGTATAACATCATCATTTTAAACAAAAAAGTATTCAGCTATCCCGTTTATATCTTATGATATTTAACATATAATTATTAATATATTGTATAGTCTGCTGGTTTAAAAAGATTTTGATTACCCACAGGTCAGTAGTTCGATTCCTACCTAATATTTTGTTCCTCATTTTCATTGTCCTAATTAGAAATGACAAAATTACCCTTGTCTTCTTCTTTCAGAAATCGAAACTCCATTTTTATGAGGTTTTTTTTTTTTTTTTTTGTGTGGACAAACTAAGAATCAGTTCTTCTTTTCTCTATTTTCTATACATCATATGCTAGATCCAATAAATACATATTCATTTCTATGTTAGCAACAAATAAATGATTTTTTTTTTTTTGAGATTGTGATTTTTAATTTACATGAACAGATCATAACCCAAAGACAATTCAAGTTTGCTTGATTTATTTAAAGCCACATAGATCCTTGTTTTTTTTTACTGATAGAAGAAGCAATTACCAAAAGAAACAATGGAAATGATTATCAAAGAAAAAAAAAAGATGACCGAAACAAAAAAAAATTAATGACCCAGTCGGAGATCCATAAAAAACACACGGATCCTTCGATAAATGAGTTAGATTTTTTTAATTTCAAATTTACCCTTTTCAATTTTAATTAATCATCTCCTTAATGCTTAATTAAGTGGCAATTGCTGTAATATTAGCCAGGATTTTGGACATTCTTAATTTTGTACTTCTCTTTTAATAGAATTGCCAAAATGTGTAATGATTTTAGGTTGTTTTATATTCAATAGAATTGCCAATAGAATTTGTTTCTTCTTTAAATTACAATTGTTGGTATTAACTATTCATTTTCATTTCAGCCTCAACAAAAATATATATTCATTTTTATTTATGTATATTATAAGTGAGTTTTGATTCAAATAAATAAAATTTATGATAATTTTTAGTTTAATTATATTCAAATTTGAGATTGATTAGCAATCGTATTATTGATTGATTGAATAGTAATATACGCCTAAAAGAAATAAAGTTTGTAATTTGATAAATTTTGATTTTATGAAGTTAATGAATTCATTTTGAAAATATAATTATTTAAACATGTCCAATTATATAAATATGTTTAAATTATGTTAAAAGAATTAAAGTATCTAATTTAAATGAATTAAAGTAATTCATAATGAATTAAAATAATTAATTTAGATGAATTTAAATTATGTTATTTTAAGAGTTCTCCACAATTAATACTTTTACTAGGCAATATCCCGTGCTTAAAGCACGGGTCAACATTTAAAAGAAAAATATAAAAGAATAACAAAAGTTATTGTTATATATATATTTTTAAAAATATTTTGTTTGAGATAATATTTATTTTTAATTGTTCTGTAAATCTATATATGTTTTTTTGAATACTATTTTAGAATATTATAATATTTTATTTTTGACGTATATTATAGTTTTATATTGTTTATTTGTTGCATTTGCATCATTATTTTGTGATATATGAAGTAGTAATTTTAATATTACAATTATGAATAAATAAAATTTATTAATTATCAGCTATATAAATTTATTTTTACCAACTCGCCATTGTAAAAATTAAAACACACATTTTATTTTCATAGATCAAGTAATATATCTTTGTTTTTAAAAGTTCAAATCACAATATATGAAGAAAAAAATCTGCATTTTATTAATCATAAGTATTATATGAAAATTCTAAACAATTTGTAAATAAAATAAAATAAAGATGATAGGAGAATCATAATTTGAAATTTTAACAAAATATTTGAAATCTTGTTATTAAAAATAATTATATTGACTACTTGGATATAAAATCTTAGTTTTTGAAATTGTGATTTGTTTATATTTTTTTAAAAAATATTTTAGGTCAATTGGTGACAGCTTGTCCTGTGGGAAGGTTGTTAAAGGGTGGGGACCAGGGTTCGAGGAATGCCTGGTGCACTAATAACCTACTGTGGATTTGGATAAATAGTTCCATTCCACGGTGAGGAGTTAGGATCGATGCCCTGCAGGGCCAGCTTGGAGTCCATTGGGACGGCTAGCGGGGGTTAGCAGGGTCCACGGACGGTCCGTTGGGGCAGCTAGCGGGGAGCTAGTGGGGTCCGCGAGATGGGTTGTCATACAAATCAATGGCATGACAATGTAAAATTAAAGAAGAAAATAAACTCTATTATATTAGCAGTTAATTTTTTTTATTTTCTTTCAAGTACAAATTAGTTTTAATTTGAATAAATTTCTTTTACTTTTCTAGATTTTTTTATATTTGATCTGTCAGTGTTTTTATTTTTAATTAATTATATTTATTTAATTAATTGATTAATCATAATTATAATTTTCTAATGGCAATTGAATGTAATTTTTTACACATTTTAAGGTTAGTTTCATATTTGTACTTCTCAATTAATATAGTAGGATTATCTTTGTAGTTTTGTTGATACAAATTATTTTGGAAATTTATAGTGTCAAATACAATGGTTTCATTTTGTTAGTATTTAAACGAAAAAGTAAAAAATTTATAAGTTCTAGATCAAACAAATCTAATGAAATATAGAGTTCAAAATTATCAAATTAAAAATTTACATTTCTTTCAGATTAACATTTTATATGGTGATGTCATATGTCAACATATAAACATTTATATCTATAAACATGTTTAACTATATAATTATGTAATAATAAACATAACAATATACAGATTTATTATTATTTCATGTCGAATACATTTATTATTATGAAATTTCTTTAAACATGATATATATATATATATATATATATAGTTTAACATTATACACAAATAAAGCATTAAAAAATGGTCAATTGGTTATATGTAAATTAATTTTTTTTTTTAAGATTTCTTTTATACACCTCATGTTTGAAATTATGTTAAGATATATCCATCCATATACACTCACTTTAACTTAAACAATTTTATTGGAAAATTTATTAAAACAATTTTGAAGAAACAAAATAATTAAAAATATAAACAGCAAATCCTAGATTATAATTTTTGAACTCTATATACTAAAGTGTAAACCCATAAAACCAACCATAACCATAAAATTTAAATCGTACTCTAACCCCTAAAACATAAACCGTTAATCTTAAAACGTAAAAAATGGTATATTTTCTAATTTTAAAGGGTAATTAGCACTTAAACATACTTTCCATCAAACTTCTTTCACTTTCACCTGCTTTCTATTCTTACTATAAAAGATGTCGCCTATATTCTTGAGTAAGGATTTTTTAAATTAGTTTCGGATTATTCATTTTTTGGTCCATCAAATTATGTGAGCAAATTTTTCTGATTAATTATTTCCCATCTAATTTAGTTGTACCTTAAATTAAGTTGATTATAGATGATANAGAACACATCAGATCCATTGGAGCTGGTGAAGACAGCGTTTAACGCGACAATGAAACAGATAACTGGCGTGGCGAAGAAGTCACAANCTTCCCCGCCAAACCTCATAAAACAAAGCAAACCAAAACTACAAAACTCCTTAATCATAAACAAAACTATTCTTGCAAATATTTCCAAAATTATGCAGAACTCACACTCCTAAAGAGGCTACGCAAGNTGCAGAAGGATCCGAGGACGAAAATGGCGTTGGATCAATGCAAGGAGCTAATGGATTACGCAATCGGTGAGCTTAGCAAGTCGTTTGAGGAGTTGGGGAGGTTTGAGTTTCATAAGGTTGACGAGGCATTGGTTAAGCTGAGAGTTTGGCTTAGCGCAACGATTAGTCATGAGGAAACTTGTCTTGACGGGTTTCAAGGGACGCAAGGGGATGCAGGTGAGACGATTAAGAAGGCATTGAAAACCGCTGTGCAGTTAACGCACAACGGGCTTGCAATGGTCACCGAGATGTCGAATTATTTAGGGCAAATGCAAATTCCGGAGATGAATAGTCGCAGGCTTCTGTCCCAAGAGTTCCCTTCGTGGATGGATGGGCGAACGCGTAGGCTTTTGAACTCTCCTATGTCCGAGGTTAAGGCAGATATCGTAGTGGCTCAAGATGGAAGCGGACAGTATAAGACGATCAACGAGGCATTGAATCATGTCCCCAAGAAGAAGAACACGACTTTTGTGGTTCACATTAAAGGTGGAATCTATAAAGAGTACGTTCAGGTGAACAGAAGCATGACACATCTTGTTTTCATCGGTGATGGTCCTGACAAAACTGTCATTTCCGGCGACAAAAATTACAAGGATGGTATTACCACCTACAGAACCGCCACCGTTGGTAATGATTTCTCTTACATGTTTTGTTTTATTTTACAAATTACAAATTTGTATGTGAATTAGGCCCAAAAAAATGTATATGGCCAATGATTTATTAACAAAATTTGTTACTTTAGGACCGAAATTAAAATATTGGAGATTAATGTCTTTTATTGATGCATAAGGTCCAAAGTTTTAATGAGCCGGCCTGATTTGAGTGAACCTTATGGTTATTGCAGCAATCGTTGGAGACCATTTCATTGCCAAGAACATGGGGTTTGAGAACACGGCAGGGGCAATAAAACATCAAGCGGTAGCGATTAGAGTTCTATCAGATGAATCGATATTCTACAACTGTAGATTCGATGGTTACCAAGACACTCTGTACGCACATTCCCACCGTCAGTTTTACCGGGATTGTACTATATCGGGCACCATCGATTTTCTCTTTGGAGACGCAGCTGCGGTATTCCAAAATTGTACTTTATTGGTAAGAAAGCCACTCCCGAACCAAGCATGTCCCATTACCGCCCACGGACGTAAAGATCCGCGTGAATCCACAGGATTCGTGCTCCAAGGGTGTACGATTGCTGGCGAACCGGATTACTTGACAGTCAAGGAAACCAGCAAATCTTATCTTGGAAGGCCATGGAAAGAGTATTCAAGAACTATCTTCATGAATACGTTCATCCCGGATTTTATTCCGCCGGAAGGATGGCAACCATGGCTTGGCAATTTTGCCCTTGATACACTCTTCTACTCAGAGGTACGGAACACTGGACCGGGTGCAGGTGTCACAAAACGAGTTACTTGGCCCGGAATCAAGAAGTTGAGTGAAGAAGAAATCCTTAAATTCACTCCAGCTGAATACATTCAAGGTGACGCTTGGATTCCAGGTAAAGGTGTTCCGTACATCCCAGGTCTTTTCCCTGGAAACAGCTCAGGAACCGATCCAAGTGAACTGGACTCCGCAAATTCTACAACAACTGGCTCCAACACAACAGAGTCATCAGATTCGCCATCAACGGTAACGTCTCCTTCAAATTCTCCACCAGCTGGTCATCTTGGTTCCCCACCAGCTACACCTTCAACTGTAGTGTCTCCTTCAGCTTCACCACCTGCTGATTATCAGGGTTCCCCATCAACTTCACCTTCACCTTCACCTTCTCCTTCAGTTTCTCCATCAGCTTCTCCATCAGCTTCTCCTTCAGTTTCTCCTTCAACCTCCCCATCTGCTTCTCCTTCAGCTTCACCATCAACTTCTCCATCTGCTTCACCATCAGATTCCCCAAAAAGCTCGGTTTGAGATGGATTCAAAAGACCAGGTCTAACTAGAGATCGAGTGCTTTCTACTCGTAAACTTTTTTTTGGTTTTGATATTTTGGCTAACCTTTTGAGGACATCAGGTTCAGCATTATTGGTGTACCAAGTTAATGAGGTTATCACTAGCTTTGTAAATTCATGTTAACTCGCCATGCATGTATCTATATACTGTAATTATCTTTTCTATATAAAATTAATTAGTACATCATCTTGTATAAATGGGAGGGTTTTTATTCTGTACCTAATAGATTATATGTAGAAAAAAATTTCATACAAATACTAAAATACAATATAACGTTTCCTATGTGTTATGGTGATTGAGGACCTTTCGGATCTTGTGTGGACTAAGATTGATGCAGCAATTGGACCAAATTGTACCAAAAGGTCCAAAAGGACCAAAATTGATCGCATTGCAAAGAAACTCCTAAACCTTATAATATTTATAACAAATACCAATAAACTCTTATTTGTTACAAATCAATCCCTCAAATTATTTCGGAAATAAATATCTTTCTTATATGTTTTGACCAAAACCCTTAAGATCTAATTTTTTGCTCTGTTTCTCACACAATGGCGGCTTCATCTTCTTCTTCGTCTTCCTCCGACGTCTCCTCTGATTCTTCAGACTCTCATCGCCGCCGTAGAGATCGCCGCCGTCACCGTAGAAACGACCGTGACAGAGACTCTCTCAAGGTACGGAAGAAGAGCCGATCCACCTCTAAAAAACGCCGTAGACGCCACAGCTCCTCCGATTCATCTGATTCCTCTTACTCCGACTCCTCCAGGTCCGTCAATGTCAACTTCTCTCACTGTGTAATACGATTTAAAAACTTTATTTCGTCTGTGGACCGGAAACACCTTGGTTTCACATTTTTGACTTTGTTCGTCGATGTTAGGGTTTTGGTTTAGTGGAATCTGAATGAAATTGTTGAGCTTTATAGTTTTTGATTTAGTCAGTGATGTTGTTTTTGGCAGAGATGAGAGCTCAGATAGTGAGCACGAGAGGTCACGAAGGCACAAGAAGCATGAAAAGCCAAAGAAGGTTGCTTTTTGTTTAGTCATTTGATGGTTTCTCTCTTTATATGATGGTGTTCTGCTTTAAAAGTAGTACTCTGTTTTTGTTTGACAGGCTAAGGATAAGGAGCGAAGTAAGAGTCATCGTCATAAAAGGCATAAGAATAGAGATAGAAAGGTGAGTTATTGTTTCTCATTACGTTTTAGAATGAGTTTTTCATCAAGATAACATGTTACTTATAATACTTCTTTTGCCTTTTCTCTGTGGCCTCTTCGAACTTGGAGCTGGGGTTGGTGACATGATCGACTGGGGACTTTTGTGTTTTCTTCGGTTTGTTTTGTTTTTATTTTTTTTGGTCCTGGCATTGTGAGTCTTGTTTAGAAAGGGGAAGGAGAAGGAAGCAGCGGTCCTGTTAAACTATCAAAGGTACTAAAATCGATGTATTCATAAAGAACTAACCTTTACACGAAGTTCATGTTTCTTTGCTTAACGGTTATGCCTGTATTCTCTTCTGGTTTTCAGTTTTTGAGCCGTGACAAGGACGATGGTGAGCGTAGGAGTGCCGTCTCAGGGAAAAAGGTTATAGTCAAGACTCTCTTTTGGTTTCTAACATTACTACGCCCTTGCTCTCTTTCTTCTTATGGGTGTTTGGATTTCAGATTCTTCTGAAGGTCGACAAGTCCAAAGAGGACAAAGCTGCAGAGAGCAAAAGAAATGAACTGCTTAAGTTCTTGAACGCAAGTTTCGACTAGTTTTGTTTGGCTTAGATGTTTTTTTTTAATCAGATTCTAGTTTGCATACCTGTCTGGTGATTCAGATTCTTGTTTTGTTTAGCCGGAGAACTAAAATCTGTCATGTATTTGAGTTATTGTTATAAGCCTTTTGAACTTGCGTCTTGATTTCTATTATCTTGTTTGGTCTTAAAACATTTTTGTTATCGCACATTGTTCTTCTTGGAAACCTGAGATATGGTTACTGAGATTTTATCGGTGCGTACATTAAACCAGTTCCAACTTCTGGAACTTTTGAGACATCTCCCTTACCATGGAATTGTTTTCCAATGTTGTTGGAATACATACACTTGTGCTGAGAAACCTTGGAGCTTTCTTTTGCAAAAACCTTATTTTCTCTACCTTTCTATAGCTGATTTGTGAAGAGTTTAGGAATACTAGAGGTGGGGTGTCTGCAAAATCTCTTATGATTTGTGTTTGGCTATCAGTCATCATATTCATGAGAAAATCAGAGTTTGTTTATCGTCACCGAATGGGGTAATGGTAGTTTCTTTAGGAATTGCGTAGAATAACAAATAAAACGATGATTTGAATAAATAAATAAAAATGAGTAAACATTAACATTTGTATAAGAAATATCTATGTATCGCCATCAAAGAAACATCCTCTCTTATTCTGTTCCACTGCTAATGTGCTTAGTATCTCTGCTATAACACTCTTCGTGCTCTGATACACATGGCCAAATGGGCCTCTACATATATAATTTTTTCTTTGGCCATCAAACACCCATTTCATTAAGATAAATTCATTTAACTCTCCTCTAGGGAAAGCCAAACATGAATCTTAAAACTTACTACTTACATGGGGGAAAAGAAACGGATTGTTGTTCGCAGAACGAACAAGCTCACACAACAGAAAAGATAAGGATGGGGTTCTACCAACCCTAAAGATAGAAAAGTGACCCCTTGGAAGAAGGCAAAACTCTCGAACCTTTGAAGATTTCGAAGGAGTTTGCTACTCCCAAGTCCTAACTTGCTTTTGAAGTGTCAGGGAGGATGCAAGTAGGGCAAGCTCAAAACTCGCGATCCAAAAGCCAAAGTTGTTGTCCGTGGCCCGTGGGCATCTATCTATCTTTGTGGGTTTTATCGGGCTTTAAGGGTAAGGAATGAAACTGTGATTACTAATAGAACCATGAAGGCAGAGGAGACCTTCAAAACAACTAAAGAAGATTTAGAGGAATGGACATCGATACATCCAAACAACGGTTGGAAACGGTGCCGTTGTTGGAACAGTAGCTCCAAATCACGTACAACCATCCAAATAGAGATTGCAGGGAGATGCTAATCTAATTCAGAGTCAGAGATCGTGAATGAGAAACGTGTTTGGTCAATTCTGATATATCATGTGAAAGAAGCACCGAGAGAGACCAATGTCTATCTTTCTTTATCTCGTTTGAAGTGCAAATCAAACGCCCAATGACAACTACTGTAACATGAATAACGTTATGTCATAGAGGTATAAATAGAAACTCAAAACGATATGGGTATGATTTTAGTTAACTAATTATATCTTTTTAATATTTCAATATAGAAATGTGGACTCTGAATTCTTCTCCTAATTGCTTAAGGACAAGTTTAGAATCATCTCAATGAGGCTAATAATAGTAGTAAGATAAAAA
>NC_025704.1:18590766-18600160 GCF_000633955.1 Camelina sativa
GGTTCCAACCAAAACACCAATCTTGCCATCCTATAAGAAATAAAAACCACAACCTAATCATCAGCGGATCTAACGAAACAAAATCTCAATCACACTAAGACACAAAGGACGAGGATAAATACATTCATTCTCAGATTCAAGTAGATAACCTTATTCTACAATACTAACAAAACAGCCAATCTAAAAACTTTAGCATTTAGCAAATGAAACTTGAATTTCCAGAAATGGGGTTAGCATTTAGTAAAAGAGAGAAGCTTCTAAGGAAACGAACCTTGCCGTTCATGAAACTGACGAGCTTAGAGAGTGATAGAGGTGCTTTGTTGACCTTGCTCATGAAAAGCCTCTTGAGAATAACAGCATTGAACTTGCTTTCAGACCTCCTCACCAAAAACCGGTAAAGCTGCCAAATTTATCATACAAATACCAAATCTCAATAAACAAATGGAACAAAACAGAGTAAAGAAAAGCTTGAGGAACAAACAAACAGATCTCTCCATGTTTGTTACCTTGACGAGAAGCTTGAGGTAGACATCATCGGACTTGGGAGCCGTCCTCTTAGTCTTCTTACTCTTACCTCCTGCGATAAGATCGATACCCTACAACGAGAAAACCCAATGAATCAAAAACCTCAAATGCAATTCAAACTAAACGCAAATACACGATACAGATAACACACTACTCCAAATCTACGAAATCTAGATTCCTCAATCGAAACCTAAGGAGCTATCATGCGCTAAAACCAACAGATCAAGCTCATAGGTGGAGGATTTGAGAGGCGAAGATTAGGAATTACCATGGCTGCGTCTGGGTTTGTGCTGCGACACGAAAATGAAGTTAGGGTTTATGAATTTATAGGTAGCAACAAGGCAAGCTCCCTTTCATTTTTTAGGTTTTCATGGCCTTCTTCTTTTGCTTTAGGCTCTTTCGGCCCAAACTACAAGCCCATTTGTTAAACATCCTTCGGCATGAACTTGGTTTTTTTGTTCAAAGGCAAAATAATTTATGATTTTTTTTTTTTTTTTTTTGTAATGCTAATTGCTAAACGTATTTAGTAGACAAAAGGAAAAAAAAAAATAGTTTTATAAATTTTAAGGCTCTTACTATTGATTTTTTTTTTAAAATACACTAGGCTATTTTTCTTTCATTTTTTTGGATCAAAACACTAATGCATTTTAATAAGGTAGGAAATATGTGTCATTTGTAACTCTAACATTTACCCGTAGAAATTTTTTTGCTGGAAAAAGAGGAATTTTACTCCAAATTTGAGGCATGCCTTCTTGTTTTTTTTGGTAGAATGAGGCATACCTTCTTGTTTTTTTTTCCTTTTTAAGACTACACTTTTTGAATTATTAATTTACTAAAAACTAATAATCATCAAAGAAATATTATATTTTAAAAATAAAATCAAATAATTTTTCAAAGGAAATAAAATAGTGTCGATTATTATCTTAATTTTTTTCTAATACAATATCTATCATAGTAAGAATTTGATCGGTACACAAAGTACCATATCACTTTGATAATTGAAATAACCAAGATTATAAGATAGTTCACAACAAACCAATTAATTTGTAATATCATCAAAATCTCTTGAGAATGCACATATTTTTATATATATATATATATAATATAATATAACTCAATTGATGAAATTGAAATCCATATAGTTGAAAGACTTAAACTAAATCAATGAAATTGAAGTTTGTTTGTTTGAGAGTAACCTGAACAATGAGATCTTCATGAGATATTTATATTTGATTTAAATTAATGGGTTGAATTTTATGGCTTCAATTTGATTGCTGTTACAAAAGTAAAATTAAATCATTAAAACATATTTATGCCAAACAATAATAATAATAATAATTATTATTATTAGTCATATATATCATGTTTATTAAAGATGTACAATTTTTAATATTTTTACATAAAAGAGTTATTTTCAAAAAGAAAAACGATTAGTGTATATTTTAAATAGACAAAAAACAGAACATTCTTTAACAAGAAAATAAAAAAAACTTTACATTGATGGGTCCAGACAAATCAACTAAATTTTTTTTCCTAATTTTTTTTTTACTGTGAAAGCCTAAGATAATCACCTAAAATATTCAAAAGGAAATTTAAGTATAAATGTAATTTAAAAATGGCAAACATAATGAATAAGCAATTTACTTAGAGATGTAATAATCTTCTTGTCTTGGTTAACATTATAACCTTAGGGCATCTTTATAGGCAAAACAGTTTTTGGTGTTCTTAGGTTTAATATATTAGGAAAATAATCTAAGATCAGTAGTTAAGATCTTTTGTTAAAAAAATAGTTATAGGGACAACACTTAAGATCTTAAAATTTAATAATATAATATTCTTAAACATAAAACAATTATAAAATCTAATAAATTTGGTATGTAATATTAGAATTAAACTTATTACAATTATTTAATATTCTTCATCATATTCTTAAACTTATAAACTTATAAATTATTAAAATTATAAAAAAACATTTAAATTTCAAACTTATAAAACTTTTACTAAAATTCATAATACAATACCAAATTTTTATGAAACAACAAAACATTGTAAATTTATTTTAAAAACCAAACAAACATATTACTTAATTAATTAAAACACACAAACATTTAATTTATTTAATACATAGTTTAAGGTCCAAATTTATTCCATATATGCTCAATCAAATCCTCCTTTAAATTGAGATGTGCTTGTCTATCACGGATCATTGTATGGCCATCACCTAATCCCTCAAGATTTGAAGACATATTTACCGAAAACGTAAGATCCGGAGTAGTTCCAGTTCCATCATCTTGTTGGAATTCTTGTTCGTCATAGAGTGTGTATGAATCTCGTTCATCTTCGACAATCATATTATGGAGTATTAGACATGCTCTCATAATATATGCAATTTTACCCTTTGACCATAAAAGAGCTGGATTCTTAATCATGGCGAATCTAGATTGCAGGACTCCAAATGCACGCTCAACATCTTTTCTTGCACCTTCTTGACGTTCTGCAAACAATTTATGCTTTGGGTGTTGTGGTTGTGGGATGGATTTAACAAATGTTGCCCACTCGGGGTATATACCATCCGTCATATAGTAAGCCAGATTATACTCATTTCCGTTGACATAGTACGTAACTTTGGGAGCTCAACCGTAAATAATGTCATTAAAAACTGGTGATTGATCAAGAACATTTAAATCGTTACAAGTACCTGGAGCTCCAAAAAATGCGTGCGATATCCAGAGATCTTGTGAAGCTACCGCCTCCAAAACAATTGTTGGCTTACCGGTGCCTCGTCAATACATTCCTTTCCAAGCGGTTGGACAATTTTTCCACTTCCAGTGCATACAGTCGATGCTTCCAACCATCTTGGGAAAACCCCGCTTTTCTCCATAAAAGAGTAGCCTTTCAAGATCCTCTGGTGTGGGCCGGCGTAGGTATTCAGTGTCAAACAAGTCCACTATTCCGACGACGAAATGTTCCAAACATTTACGAGCAATACATTCAGCAAGACGTATATATTCGTCAACCGAGTCCGTTGCAGCCCCATATGCTAATAGTCGAATTGCTGCAGTACATTGTTGTAGCGGTGAAAGACCATTCCGTAAGGTTGCATCCCTTTTTGGCTTAAAATATGGAACTTCTTGACTGAGACGATCCACAATACGCAAGAACAATGGTTTGTTCATTCGAAACCGTCGGAGGAATTGGCGAGCATTGTATGTCGGATTATCAGAAAAATAATCGTTCCACAAACGTTCATGCCCTTCTTCGCGTTTTCTATCGATGTATGTACGCGGTTTCCTTTCGGCAGGAGTTTCCTCTTCAACAGCTTGAAATTGGTTATTAAATTGCTCTTGAAAGTATTGGTTTAAACTATCGTTATTGGCATCATAATGGAAGTGAAATTGTTGGAAGAAGATGCCATAACAGGATTAAGAAAGAAAATGTCTTTGGTGAGAGGAAGAAAATGGTTTGATTTTACAAATACCTTGAGTAAAAAAAAAAAGGTGAACAAAAGAGAGAAGAGTTGGTATGTTTGAGTTGGTAAGTTTGAGTTGTTCTCTCGTCTCATATATATAGAGCTTGTGAGTTGGTGCATGTGAGTTCGGACATTGAGAGTGTGAGCTTGGTGCATGTGAATTTGATCACGAGAGACTCTGTCTTTGTAACTAAAATCCAAAGATACGAAAACAAATACATGTGACCAAACATCAAGTCTAAACAAAAATCCACATACCAAGCCTAAACAATCCGATCACGGGTTCACAACAACAACCGAAAATACATGACCAAAACAAATACATGTGACCAAAACAACAACCGAAAATGATCACGAGAGAAATCTAAACAAAAATCCAAATACCAACATTGATCACGGGTTCACAACAACAATTGATGATGACACAAATTTACTTTAGCTTGATCACATGGTCCTTGAGCTGGATCACTTGGTCCTTGAGTTGGATCACTTGAGCCTTGAGTTGGACCACAAGTAACTTGAGATGGATCATTTGGTCGTTGAGCTGGGTCACTTGGTCCTTGAGCTGGTTCAGTTGTGGCTCATTAGCAGGAAGTGGTTGAGCTACACGGCTAGAGAGACTCGTGAAACCAATAGCAGGAGCTGGTTCCGGAGGATAGTAACAAGTCTCGGCCTCCTCTTCTGATGAATCGCTGCTACCGTCTAAAGGGCTGTTTATACCATAGTCGTATAAACAATCCATGACTTGTTCAACCTGAAAAGGAAAACACACTGAGTTATTAAACATCATCATAACGAAAACATATATTTAGACCAAAGCAAACAATCATATTATTCATAAACACACATATAAGAAACATATACCATAAACATAAGGTATTCATTAAATACACCATCAAACGATTACACCATCAAACATAAGAAACAAGCATAGTATTCATTAAAAACATAAGAAACATACGATTACACCATCAAACAAACAAGCATAGTATTCATTACAAAACATAGCAAACAAGCATAGTTAAACAAACATTCGAGGGTTTTCATCTAAGTTAAAACAATTCCGCCATTAGCTTCTTCTTAAGCGCTTTTTCATCTTCGTCTAGGGTTTCATTCTTGGCAATGAGAGTGTCAAGAATAGACATCTTTTGGAGTTGTTTCATGCCCTCCAAGTCCTTCTGTTTTAACTCAAACATCTGACTAAACTCCAAAGATGGTGTAGCTTTAGCTTTGCCTTTGTTCCTTAGTTTTTTTGTAGCCTTTATGCCCGGAGGTCTGCTCTCGTGCTCACCAACGACAGAACCTGTCGATCCAGCAGCATCATCAGCTTTCCTTTTATTCGAACTGGTTGTCTTTGGGGTGGGGTTCATAGTCTCTAGGTTTCCCCATTTCTGTTCAAATCGTAGCACAGTCCACGCATACTCCATAGCAAACTTCTTCTTGTACAGCTTCGTGTAGATTTGGTGAGCATTTTGTAAAACGTCTACATCGTTCATCCCAATAGCTTTCTCACCCTCTGCCTCCGCAAAAGCTCCACAGAATTGGCTCACCTCCTTACTGATTTTTTGCCATCTTTGTCTACAATGTTCAGGGAGCCTAGGCTCAGCACCACCACGTACATGACTACTTGTACCGTAAAAGTCTCCTATACGGTTCCAAAAGGACCCTGCCTTTTGGCCATTCCCAACTACTGCATCCTTCGATGTGTTTAACCAGGCGCTTATCAGGACTAGGTCATCTTGTGAAGACCATAACCGTCTCTCCCTACGCTGTTCTGCTGTCTCTTCTGATTGACTAGGAGGTTGAGTTGGCACTGAACTAGGTTGCGAACTAAAAGCAGGGATTTGAGACGAACTAGTGTTTACATTGGGAGCAAAGCTGTCATAGGGGAAGTTTAGTAGGCTAAAATAGGATTGAGACTGGCTGTTAGGAGTATTGTTTGATGCCATAGCAATCGGACTTATTAAAGAAGGAAGAAGCTTACGCGAAAGGTCTTAAAGAAGAAAGAAGCTTATTAGAGATTGGAAGAAGCATATAAGAAAGGTCTTATACAATGAAGAAGCTTACTAGAGATTGGATGTAATATAGAGAAGGTAAGAGGATCATTAATTCAAAAGTTTTTTGTTGTTAGAGTCTTTAAATCAAGCAATAACCATTACCTACTTCAGTCAAATCAGAAGTAAATAATGGTCATTGAGTGATTTTTAAAAGTTTTTAAAGTTTTAAAAGTTTTAAAGGTTTTCAATTAGGTTTTCAAAGTTTTAAAGGTTTTCAATTAGGTTTTCAAAGTTTTAAGACTCAAGACTAAAGTTTTAAACGTTTTAAGACTCAAGACTCAAGACTCAATCACTCAACACTAACGCTACTTACTTAAAAAAAACCGAGATAAACAACCATTCACACAACACTGACACTACTAACTTTATAACATCCGAGACTAAACAAGCAATCACACAACACTTACTAAACCGCAACACCAATGAAATAAACAAAGTTTAAAACCTTTCCTATATAAACAACAACTACACTCAATTGTTGGCTGTTTACTATCAATATACACTTACCTTGTGATTACTTTCGTTTGATGTTGCAGGTTTGATGATGAATATCCGATTTAATTTCCCTTGTATAACCTTCACCTACAAGGCTCATAAACAAACAAGCAAAATCGATTAATGTTCCCACTCAAACATAAGCGAAATTGACTTACAAGGTTCGACTCAAACAACACACGACACTCAAAATAATCTCTAATTCAAAGACACGATATTGAACCCTAAAGCAAAGGCTAAAACATCAACAAAACTGACTCACTCAACACACGACACTAAAAAGGTTTGACTCAAACAACAGATGACACTCAAAATTGACTCTAATTCAAAGACACGAGATTGAACCCTAAACCAAAGGCTAAAGCATCATAAAAACTGACTCAAACAACACAACACTCAAAATTGACTCAAACAACACACAACTCTCAATATTGACTCAAAACATAATTCTAATACATAGATTTGAAAAACCCAAATCGATGAAACATCGATGAAATTCGGGAGATGTGATTACCTTCGCCTTTGTTTACCGGAGATGAGATTTGCGAGCCACCCGAGACAGAGGAGACGAGTAGACGGAGAGATCGCCGATGAGACAGAGGAGACGAGTAGACGGCGATACGACGGAGACAGAGTAGACGAGTAAACGCACAGAGGAGACGAGTAGACGGCGATACGATGGAGACAGAGTAGACGGAAAGATCGCCGATGAGACAGAGGAATCACTGGGCTTCGACGAGGAGACAGCGGAGATGAGATCGCTGTTTTGCCGTTGGGAGAGAAGAACGGAGATGAGATCGCCGTTTCGCCGTTTTGCAGTTGGGAGAGAAGAAAAAAAAAACTATGTCGACAATACCGAAGAAACGAGATATCTCTCCACCCACCAAAATATTTTTCCAATAAAAATTCCCCACGTCGCACAAGAACAACCTAAAAACTGTTCTGAAATAAGAACAGTTTTGAGTGATCTAAGCCTACTATTCACTATTTTGCAATTTAAAAGGCCCAAGAACAGGGTAAATGTTGTGGCGTTAAAAATGGTCTTATACAAAAATTTGAATTTTGTATACTAGATGATATGGACTGATAAATGATGTTTGTTAATGTTTTTACTTTCATAACTTTTTTTTTCATAACTTATAGTTTGCTTTTACAATTTTGTATTTATGCAATTTGGCCACACATACAATCATTAATATCTATTGCATGTTTTTCTTATGTGGTTTTTTATTCAAATATGTGGGTTAACGAAATATGATACTAAAAAAGAGACATATGTTCAACACTAGTAATAAGTTATGATATTATCGTAATAAGTTATGACACCAATAAGCACTAGTAATAAGTTATGACATTATCGAGATAACTTTTTTTTTTGGTAGTGACGTTATCGAGATGACTTACCAACAAATAAAGAGCATTGCCAATAGTTAGTGGAAAAACTTTGATATTTATCTGAAGATTGTTTTGATATTGATTATGTGATAATTCAACACCTAACTAATGTGAAATTTGATTAGTATAAATTAATAGTGAATAATGTACCTTATCAATATGAGAAACCGGTTATGGCTAACCTGCCTATATTTTGATATCATATTTATAAATATATTTAATTAAGACAAAAAGGTAAGTTAAATAGCGTTTTTAGTTTAATTAGAGTGACACAACCATATTTACGTATCATCAAGGTTCCACATTTGTTCATCTTTAAATCTTGGCAAAGGTTCGTTTTTCTTGTCCTAATTTTACCAGTATAAGAAGACAGAATAATACAACACAGTTCTTGTCGCATTTGGCAAAATTTCACTTGAGACAAGACTTTGATAACAGTTAATTCCTGGCTTTTACAAACTACTGCCACAAAATATATATCCTTACATAAGCTTAATCAGAGCTTGTTCATTGGTGAAAAGAAGTCAACTTTGAACTGTTCTTCTATGTATAGCTGCACTGTATGAATCCCCGTTCGTGTTCCCTCCCAATCTTGTAGCAGTCCTCTGAATCGCAGCTAGCCGCTGCTTCTGATTACGGTTATTAGATTGCCTGAAGCACCTAAAGAAAGTGTTAGTATGGTGAAATGTTGCCCTAGAGACTTAAAATTGAAGAGAGAAGCAAGAAAGGTAAGAACCTGATCAAGAACATTCCTGCTACAAGAAACGACAATCCCAAAGAAATTTTCTGAATCGTCGTCATTTCACGAACCCATTGGAGAAGATCTTTGAAAAATGACAAAGTCTCAGTCTTTAAAGGCCTTTCTTTTCGGGAGTCTCTTGACCATGACTCCACAACTGATTCTAGACTCGCTTTGCTTCCGTAGCATGGTTTTTCTCTAGAATCACTATTTGTTTGGACAGCAAAACCAGCTGCTTCACAAAAGGCTGTGCCATTGGACTCCCAATTTGAGGCCTTAACGCAGATGATGTTGTCGTTTACTCCACAAGGGCCAATCACCTAACCACATATTTGAAACTCATTAGATCCCAAAAATCAACATTCCTTTGCCATTGGTTTCACAATCTTCCATTCTTACCCGTGTAAGCGCATTACTGGCAAAGTATGCGTCTTTGCAAGCTTCAAAGACTCTGTCACAAAAGGAGGCGCAAATGCGAGGAGGACCCGGTTGAATTCCAACATTTGGGTTACAGATTGAACACTCCAATAACTCGAACAATTGCAAGCATTCTTGACTAGCTTCTCCATAAGTAGCCAAGTTTCTAACAGCTACGAAAGCCGGGTTTGTCTGAACAGAAGAGCAACAAGTCCTTTTACGAAACACCCGGCACAGAGTAAGATCCTTGGATCCTCTACTAACAGATTTAGGAGGCTTTCCTTCTGATTCATATGG
>NC_025704.1:18603132-18611028 GCF_000633955.1 Camelina sativa
GTTCCCTCCCAATCTTGTAGCAGTCCTCTGAATCGCAGCTAGCCGCTGCTTCTGATTACGGTTATTAGATTGCCTGAAGCACCTAAAGAAAGTGTTAGTATGGTGAAATGTTGCCCTAGAGACTTAAAATTGAAGAGAGAAGCAAGAAAGGTAAGAACCTGATCAAGAACATTCCTGCTACAAGAAACGACAATCCCAAAGAAATTTTCTGAATCGTCGTCATTTCACGAACCCATTGGAGAAGATCTTTGAAAAATGACAAAGTCTCAGTCTTTAAAGGCCTTTCTTTTCGGGAGTCTCTTGACCATGACTCCACAACTGATTCTAGACTCGCTTTGCTTCCGTAGCATGGTTTTTCTCTAGAATCACTATTTGTTTGGACAGCAAAACCAGCTGCTTCACAAAAGGCTGTGCCATTGGACTCCCAATTTGAGGCCTTAACGCAGATGATGTTGTCGTTTACTCCACAAGGGCCAATCACCTAACCACATATTTGAAACTCATTAGATCCCAAAAATCAACATTCCTTTGCCATTGGTTTCACAATCTTCCATTCTTNAGAGCTTGTTCATTGGTGAAAAGAAGTCAACTTTGAACTGTTCTTCTATGTATAGCTGCACTGTATGAATCCCCGTTCGTGTTCCCTCCCAATCTTGTAGCAGTCCTCTGAATCGCAGCTAGCCGCTGCTTCTGATTACGGTTATTAGATTGCCTGAAGCACCTAAAGAAAGTGTTAGTATGGTGAAATGTTGCCCTAGAGACTTAAAATTGAAGAGAGAAGCAAGAAAGGTAAGAACCTGATCAAGAACATTCCTGCTACAAGAAACGACAATCCCAAAGAAATTTTCTGAATCGTCGTCATTTCACGAACCCATTGGAGAAGATCTTTGAAAAATGACAAAGTCTCAGTCTTTAAAGGCCTTTCTTTTCGGGAGTCTCTTGACCATGACTCCACAACTGATTCTAGACTCGCTTTGCTTCCGTAGCATGGTTTTTCTCTAGAATCACTATTTGTTTGGACAGCAAAACCAGCTGCTTCACAAAAGGCTGTGCCATTGGACTCCCAATTTGAGGCCTTAACGCAGATGATGTTGTCGTTTACTCCACAAGGGCCAATCACCTAACCACATATTTGAAACTCATTAGATCCCAAAAATCAACATTCCTTTGCCATTGGTTTCACAATCTTCCATTCTTACCCGTGTAAGCGCATTACTGGCAAAGTATGCGTCTTTGCAAGCTTCAAAGACTCTGTCACAAAAGGAGGCGCAAATGCGAGGAGGACCCGGTTGAATTCCAACATTTGGGTTACAGATTGAACACTCCAATAACTCGAACAATTGCAAGCATTCTTGACTAGCTTCTCCATAAGTAGCCAAGTTTCTAACAGCTACGAAAGCCGGGTTTGTCTGAACAGAAGAGCAACAAGTCCTTTTACGAAACACCCGGCACAGAGTAAGATCCTTGGATCCTCTACTAACAGATTTAGGAGGCTTTCCTTCTGATTCATATGGGGGAAACCGCCCTCCTTTAGAAACGCATACACCTTTCAACTCCGGTTTCACTGCACCTGAAAACATTGTTCTACAACCATTTCATTCTTAAGCAAGTAGTATAACCACCAACAACGAGCATTTCACTCAAAATTGAACAGCTTTTGATAAGTTTGTAATCTAAAGTTGCATCTCTTTTCAATGATATAACAATCCCCAACACTAAGCTAGCATTTCTAATTGATGTATTATGTATGCATCAGACGAGTCAAGAAGATGATCCACCAAACGACAAAAACGAATAAAGATTGAAACTTTGAGTAATATAATCCAATATCATCGGAACCCATTTGTAGAATCTAACCAAACAGAGATCAAATGAACAAATAGAACCCACTGAGATTTGATACTAACCTGACGAAAAGGAGATCAGGAGATGAAGAAACAATATCGGACTCTGAATCAGAAACAACCTCTTCGTTAAACATCTTCCCATCTCTCTCTCTCTCTCTCGACTAGACTGATCTAAATTAAGCTCGAAGCAAAAAAGACAAAAGTACTCGTGAGTTAAGGTTCTACAAGTCTTGCCCGACGAGACCGAGAGGAAGAGTATTACGGGCCGACCCGAATACCCAATTGCACAGACTCCGTCAAATTGGGTTTTAGAGAACAGAAGAATCTCACTTTATTGATTAATCAAAATCCCTCTTTTATCGTCGTCACTCTGGGACCCGTTAGAATAATCTTTTCAAGAAAACACCATTAAATCAAATTACACTATACTATCAGAAACTAATTAAATGTAACTTTAATCTATTTTATTTCAATAGTCAAAAAGCTTATAAGTTATACTATAACATTCATTATCTTTTAAAAAAAAAAATTCTCCTTAAGCAAGAAAGAAACATGGATTTAATCTCAATCTTCTGCCCCATTAACCGGAAAAAGAAACAGACAATGTTCTGAATTAACAAGATGAAACTGATTCAGATTATTGAACAATCCTCAAAGCAACTTGACGCCAGCTTCTCTTACGGAATCGATGACAGCCTTGACTTTACCATGATACCTCTGCTCTTTCTTCATCTGGATAGTAATAGCTGGAATATCTTTCATCAAGAGTCTTTCCCCAAGAATCTTACCAATCTTTGCAGCAGCAGCGACGTCGCGTGTGATGTCCATTGTTTCCCTCAGTGCTTTCTCCTGCGAGCTAGCTGAGCAAGCTACTGTAGCTGTCGGTGAGTGGATGACTTGTGCGTGAACAAACTTGTTTGTGAAGTGCATCTTCAGCACGTAAGGTTTGAGGTAGTCGAAGAGACGTGGTGGTCTTACTGCCGGTGGTATCACCATCTGAGAAACAAAGGATTAAACCCTTTTTAAAACTGAGAATCTAATCAAACATTTTTAAAGGGCTTTCACAGAAACAGTGGAAATCAAACTCTTTTCAACTTTCACAACGCATCAATCAGCCCATGACCAAGATTCAAAACTTGGAATCCGTAAATTGATGTAATCGAAATTGCATTCATACACAAAGATCACACATAAGCAGAGACAACTCCAATAGATGATATAACATAATATCAAGAAATGACCATCCCATCCAAAGCCAAATCTTTGTGAGTAAATAGTATCAGAAAATAGCCCTTCCTTATGAGTGATGTAACTAAAACTCGTCTGTTAATTTCAACAAAACCCAAAACTACAAGAATCAAAATCCTAATCAAAGCCAAACAGCATTTCTGATTTATCCCTCAGACATTTCATCAAACACCTGGTGGGTGGATATCAATTTGTGATTTAAACCCACAAACATAAACTAAAAACACCAGAGAACCTGCATCTATTGCTAGAATCGATTCTATCTAAGTTCATCAGTTACATTTCCAGGAAAACTAAGACTAAAACCAAAGTAGAGAAGATAAATTAAAATCTCTTCATTTTTTATCTCTTATGGGATGATGATATCCAAAAATTTAACAGTAACCAAAGCTCATTCTGCGGAACACGATAATGGCGTACCTGTAGCTGTGGGAGGAAGATCTTGGAAGATAGGAACTGTATGCAGCGTTCTCTTGATCTTTGAAAGAGAAGAAGAAGATACGTTTAGGGCTTTCTTTGGCTTTGTGATTCAAGGCTTTTTCTGATAATGAATTAACAGACGTGACCTCGATTTATTTGTTTTATTGAAATAAACCCTTACAACTTTCAGATTTGTTTTTAAAATCCAAGAATATTTGTAATTGGGTTAGCTTGAGCGTTTTTTACAAAGGGTCTTTCTAATGGGCCGAAAGCCTCTGGCGCGTTTTTCTTATAAAAAGGGTCAAAAACCAAAACTTCAAAAACTAAAAACAAACAATCAAAAACTAAAAATTCATGACATGGATTCATCGTGTGATTAATATATATGTTTGACGTTTCCATGGTATACCAATTCAACGTCGTCTATAACAAAAAGACAATAAATAATAAAAAAAAGCATCATCGCCGCCTATAATCGATGGTTCATTGGAAGATCAACACTTAATCTAATACTATCATCATCCAAGATAACCACGTAAACCGGAGACTATCATCCTAATCAATAGGAACTCGGGCCCAAAATAAATTTGAACCAGCCTTAATGAAGAAGATGCAACGAAATGAATCACAAAATCAGCCTTCAAACTTATGGGCTGTGTGGACAAATGTATCAAATCCCTCCACATGTAAAAACATTTGTTTTCTGTAAGCTAACGAAAAGATCAAGTCAATATGAATTACTTAACAGTCTCTTTTTTTATTTCTATTTTCTGGTTTTTTTTCTTCTTCGTAGAATTTAGTTTTCATCACAAGACGTCAAAATTGTACCTCGAGTGTGTGTTTTTTATTTTCTGTCTCTATCCATAAGTACATGACAATATCAGTATATCACTTACGTAACTTATACAGTATGTATTTAATAAACTATTACTGAGGCGGACAGATACATAGTGGCAAAGTGAGTGAAAGTGAGAAAAGTCCCCCGCTTTCTTTGGCAACCCTTTCTTCTTTTTACCATACACACATTTACACGCATGCATACATTCTTATAACTGTGACGTAACCAAATCCTTTATTCAAATTTTTATATATATATTATTATTATTATTTTTTTTTCATCGATTTTATATATATTATTATTACACTCTCTCCTCGTGTTACTTTTGTTTTCAAACGTATATCAAGGTTACTTTATCCATTTATACATCTAAATTCTGGAATGTATTACAAAAAAATATTTTAAAACGAAAACAGATTTTGTCTGTCAGAGTTAACAGCTAGTCTTGAAACTTGAATATTCCGATATCATGTAAACTATAAAAGTTCTACAGTATTAAATATTAACAGAAACAAACAGTTCTATTATCTCGACGGAAATTGAGTTGGTTAACTGATACATTTATTTAACTTTTACCAAGTTTATAGTAAAAATAATTAACTCTTTAAGAAATTTTTTTTTATCAAATACAATTGTTTACTTAAAAATAACTTGAGATGGTCGTATCTTTTATACCGATGCATTACAATATCACACGTCTCCATGCCCATTCGTGTGCATAACTTACCAACTCAAAGTTAAGTAACACAAAAGTGCTGGAGTAACCATTCAATGTTTACTTAAAAACCTTCTTATATCTCCACGATATATAGATTTAAATATAGTATATATGTTTGACAAAAAATATATAATATATATATACCCTAATACGTACCATTAGCAAGTTAGCAAATCGACTAGAGTAACACAAACTTAAACTTACTTCAAAACGTTCATATATGATACATAAACTTCAACTTATAGTATATATGTACGCTAAAAAGCGAGAAGTAGCCACTAAAGATACGACCGGTTATGTACATTCTCTTCTTTCTGTGGATGATTGCATATTCGGGGTAGGGAGAGAGGCACGTGTTGGAGTAGTAGAACACGTGCGAAACTATGATCAACACTTACCGATCGATCTCATTTGTGTTCGCACGTGCCCTGCTTCTCCAGCAAGTGTTACTCACCCATTACATTTCTCTCTTGCATCATCAGCTCCATGGCCACGTAGATGTAGCTACTTAAACACGTATTATATTACATAGAGAAAGAGAGAGATGGAGACGGAGAGGGTGAGGAGATGTGTATGTAGAGAAGGAGATAGTTAAGAATCAAACATACAACTTAGAGTGAGGACCGGAGGCAAGAACTTCTGCTTGCTCATACACGTACATATATAGTGGGTTCAAGTGTTTGATAAAATGAGGCAAAAAGTCTTAACAGTATTAAAAATAAAATCCCAAAAAAAAAAGTATTAAATGGGAGTGGAATTAAAGTGATTGAGTCTTGGAGTGGGCTTTCTTTAAATGTAGATAAGAAGTAAAATGGCAATCATATCACCAAGTCTTTCCATTACTTTAAATGATTCTTTTTAAAAAAAAACATTATTTCAGACATGTAGTAGATACAAGACGCATGTGTACATGGCTAGACCTCGCAGTTAATGACTAATTTATGTGTTTCGCAATATTTCCAAAACTTCCCGACGTAATTTTGACTATACAAATAGTGAAATAGACCAACTAATTGTGGTTGGCGTATAATTAAAAAAATTATTATGCATAAAGAAACAGAATTGACCTTTTGACCATGACAGGAGGATCAGATAATTAATAGATTTACAATATTTTAAATTGGGTAGCTTGTAAGAATAGTTATAATATTTTTTAAACATTCCCTATAAAAAATGAAACAGTTTAACTACGCAATGTATGTAATAGAGACAGACAGTAAAGATGAGTTTGGGTCAGTTTATGTCTACTTCCTGCCGCCGAATCCAAGTTCAAGTGTCACTAGTTTATCCCAGTTTTTACTTCACTGTGATGTCACCATATGTAATATTATAATTTATAATATGGGTGCTAAAACAAAATGTAAATATACTTTCATCAACAAAGCACTTAAGAGCGTTTCCATGCATATTGCCATCATTTGTGTATCATGGATATTCAAAATTCCATTATGTAAACGTTTGTTTCTAGGAGCTCGTTTAGTCACCAAAACGAAGAAACTACAAAAATATGGTGCTAACAGAACTCAAATTGTTTAAATTCATAAAGTACATAAGTATCTTAAGTAATTAATATTAAATCATATTGAAGTATGAATTAAAAATCAAAATATACTTTAGTAATTCATACTATGTAAATACGAGAAATATATTGCTAAGTATACTAGTACTTAATCATATTTCTGTCATTTTAAGTGTGTCAATTCCGGATATTTTTAAAAATATATGTATAAAATAATTAAAATGAAAAAATACTAGTATACTTAACAATATATTTCTCATATTTACAGCTATTAAATATAAAAACACTAATTATACAGAAAAATTAATACCCACNTTTTTTTTTTTTTTTTTTTGTTAAAGATAATACCCACTAAGTTCCATCAATAAAAAAAAAAATCCGTTAGGTACAAAACCCCCCTAAAATGATTTACTAGTGCCTAGCAAAATTTTGAAACATGAAATTATATTATGTATAGTTGTTCACTTCCTCAAATACGAAACGGTATTATTTAATTTTAAACAAGAAAGAAATGAAATAGGAAGGATGGTGAAGAGAAATGAAAGATGATGATGAGGTGATGGAGACAGTGAGTGACACAGAAAGGAATGGGTTGCGTGTTCCTCGCGAGTTTCTTCCCTCCTTTTCTCTCTCTCTCTCTCTCTCACACACACCTCTCTCTTTTTTTTTACCCGTTTAGAAGAGAAAGAAAACAAAAAGATCCCACCACCATAGTCCATAGATAGAGAGACAGAGACTTTGTGTGTTTGCAGAGTTCCGATGCAATTCTTCTATCTTTTTTACTCCATTTATTATTCTCCTCTTTGCTCAATTATTAACAAAACCAAAACGAAGCTTTATATGATCTATGTATCTTATAATTAACATGAATATATAGTCAATGGGATGCAATAATGAGATGGGTAACAATTATTTATAGGGAAAAATGGTTATAAAAATTAGTGCTAGGAGATTGTAGAGTATCTTTTATCTTATTTTCAAAACACGATTTTGTAATTTAATATGTACGTAATAACTACGATCATTTTCATCCGTCGCTTAAATGACGCAATGCAGCCATGCAGGTTATATGGTAATTGGTAAGTTAAAGTAAAACTTAGTTAAGCAAAATGATATAGTATTATTTTGCATTGGTCAATTCAATTTTGTTTGGTACATGTTTAAAAGTATGAGCATCGAATCTTAGATAATAGATTTCTCCATGATATGTGAAAAGGAAAGAAAGGGTCGCATAAAACAAGATTTCATTTAGATCAGGAAGAAAAAGAAAAAAAAAAAAAAAGAAAGTGGAGGATTCTGAAGTTCA
>NC_025704.1:18611683-18616216 GCF_000633955.1 Camelina sativa
TCTCTCTCTCTCTCTCTCTCTCTCTCTCTCTCTCTCTCTCTCATTTAACACACCACAACCACAACCACACTCCCAAATCTAAGCTGAGATCATGCATTGTATTCATGTTCATATTGATAAGAAATTGTGATACACGTAATAGTAGTAGACTTTTTTTTTCTTGAACAAACAATAGTACTAGTAGTAGACTAAAACTAACATGATGTATGCTAAACAAATCAAAACAGACAAACATATAAATTTTAACTATCAATTTAATAAGCAGATTTAAGTTGACAGAACGAAAATACTATTATAACCGCCATATAATGATGATAGTACAAATCTTTTGTACCATTGGCAATACCACCGATTGATTTATATCTTGCATATGTGGAGGTCAAAACCAGGTGAGGCGATTTAAAAAAACCGTAGTCAATTTCTGTAGGTAAATCATTAAATCAAACTGGGTTAAGAATTAACGAATTGAAAAGTTTGCGAGCTTGAATACAAGAAACAAATGAAAAGTAAAAGTAATAAAATATATAGTAAAAATAGTTGCATTACTTGTGTTGCTACAATCTCTTTGTCTTTTGATTTCATCATTAAATCCAATATCATATCTATTGATTTCGTAATATGATTTACATCAAACTTTGTTTTGATTGAGTTGGATGACTCATCTTCGTGCTTCATGGGAATCACATTTGTGTGGACCTTAGTTCTTATAATATCTTATATTATACATTTCACAAGTTCTCACAAGATTGGATTTGTGCAAAAATCTAAAACTAATATATCTTTTGACTAACTTAGTTAATCTCCATCATCTAAACAAAATTTTATCAAAAAACATTAGACATCTCTCTAAACAAATATGCTAATCGAGAAAACTTTTTGGAAGAGATAGACTCCATAGAAAATCTCAAGTGTTGCAACAACAAAAGAAAAGAGTATTACTTCAATCAAAACTAAATAATATCTAACACAAAACTGAAGATAATTGAAGAATCAAAACCAAAGCAACGGGGGGAGAGAAGAACAGAGAATATGGCACTACTGGTTCTAGTCTTCTTCCTCTGCTTCGTTCTCAGCAATGTTGAAGTACCTCAACTCATAGAGGTTACGGTCCTTGTTCGCCGCAATCACTCTGAGCCAATCCCTCACGTTGTGCTTCTTCAAGTACTTCTTTGTCAAATACTTGAGATATCTATCACAGACAGAAACAAATAACTACACTTAGCCACAGTCCAAAATCAGAAACAAACACAATCCTATACTCAACTACACAAGATAATCAATTCAAGATTCTACAATCAGACCAACCAACAAAAGCATTACCAAAACTATTAGAGATTCTACATTCATCTAAAGTATTCATAGCAATCAACAAGATGAACAAAAGCATTACCAAAAAATATTGAAGGTTCCACATTCAACACTGTAACAAGCAACAAGATGATCACAAGCATTACCAAAACATTTCGAGACTATACATTCAACATTGTACCAACCAAAAAGATCAACCACAAGCATTACAAACCATTACCAGTTTATACATTAAAACTATACTCAACTCCCAAGCAATAACTTAAAGATTATACATTCAAATAGTTCCAACCAACAAGATGAAACTCCTAAGCATTACCAAAACTATTCCTACACAACACATCACAGCCCAAAAACCTAGACACAAGTTAAGGCAACATTGAGGTTTTTAGTTAAAAATGATACCTCTTGGAGAATTGACCATCAGAAGTAACAGTGATCTTGCTCTTGTCACGAGTGATGGAAACAGAATCACCAAGAGCACCAGCTTTACCACAAACCTTAATCCTCTCCTGAAGAAACTTCTCTAGAGAAGCAATCTCCATGATCTTGTCATCCACAGGCTTCGAACAATCAATAGTGAAGGACACTCCCTTCTTCTTCCCCTTTGTTGCTGCTGCACCACCACGACTCATTTTCACCTCTACGATTCCAATACAAAACAAAATGTCAACAAAACAATAACAAGTTCGAATCTGAATCTAAACTTCTTCGAATCACATTTCCAGGACAACGAAAGCTGTACAATAGAGGTAAACGAGTTTAAACAACAACAAGAAGAATCGATTCTATGGAAGATAACTGAAGATTACCTGAAGCTGTAGGAGGAACTGTGTATGAATGAAGCGAGGAGCGGCGTCTTTTGATCTTTGAAAGAGAAGCAGAAGAAGAAGTTGCGTTTAGGGTTTTTTTGGCTTTAAAGGTCCTCGTGTCAATTTGTTCTGATAAATAACAGAAGTGACCCTGATTTGTTTGTTTAATCTAAATAAACCCCAAAACATTTCAGATTTGACTCAAAAACCCAATATTTGTAATGGGTAAGCTTGAAAATTTTATCTGGAATGGGCCGAAAAGCCTGCGGAGGTATTGTTCCAAAATGATATCATTTTATTCAACAACTTTTTATTTTTTTAACGCCAAATCAATTATATTATGTCATCGAAAATTTCTTTATTGGTCCACTTGACAATGCAATTTTAACAAAAAAAAAACTTATATTAAAACACAAATTTAAAACAATTAAATTTCACATTTAACTCACATAATATAAAACTGAAATCTTTATAGCTTCTCCCTATAAATTATGCATTAACTTTATTTCTCCACTATGTTGTATTAATCAATTGTATTAAAACAAAAAAATAAATTAGAATTGTAACTCTCATTTTTCTAAATGTAATTTTTCATCATTTCTCTTCCTATAAATACTCAATATCTTATTTTCTTAATCTATCACTCTTTCATTCTCTCATCTTCTTCCACTACTCTCAAATCTTTTTTTTGTTTTGTTTTGTTTTGTTTTGAATTGTTTTTGTTATTGTTGTTGTATGGGTTATAAAAAATCAAATCAAATATCATTGTAAAAGCTTAGTTTTAGAGTTTGTATGATATGTATATCTTATATATTTATTTTAATCTTTTAAAATGTTTATCTCCATTTTCTATTTTATATTAACATCTTATAAGTCATTATTTTCATACTTCCTTACAATATTCACCACACAATAAGATCATAAAGTTGAAATGATCCATATGTAATTATCTATTATGTCTCTGGTTATCTCACATATTCATGTATCATTTTAAATAATTTATAAAGATCAATATAATATTTAAAGATCAATATAATTATCCATTTATCCATTTATAAAGACTATTTTGTTTTGTGATCCAATTGATAAATCTGCATAGATCAATATAATATATATATATATATATATATTTTTATGATTTGAGGTTTTTGAAAACAAAAAGAACATAATTAAACAATTGGTTTTTTGTGTCTTTAATCAAAATAAAAAATGATCCAAAAAACAAAACATATTCAACTGGAACTTAAATATAAAAATAAAATATAATTTTAAAAATATCATTTCACTAAATTCTCTAAAGATGAAACCATTAGTATGAAATCTAGCACTATAAATTAAATTGATGAGTGAAAACCAAAAAAATATAAGTTATCCTTGGGATTTTAAAAATTATTGAGATTGAAGAATTCATATAATTTTATAAGAAAACTAATTTAGTTTGTCACTTAAAAAGTAATATTTTTTATTTTGAAATATTATGTGTAAGTGTTGAGTTTATATCAACAAACAACCAAATCATGTGAATTTTGATTCAGCCACTTGGTATTCCTTTTATTTTAGGTTATAAAAAATTAAAATATTTATTTATAATTAAAGACATGTAACTCCATTTAACTCAAATGTAACTCCTATCCAATAATTGTACATTAATTCATTCCTCCTACTAACTTATTATCTTTCAAGAGAAATTATTTTTGGTTAAATTTTAATATTTTTTATTTATTTTGGTTGGCTAAACTTATATTCATATTTTGGTTGGCTAAATTAATATATTTCTCATGTAAAATTATTGTTTATAATATATTTCTCATTTCAAAGTTTAAAGCAATATATCATATATATATATATAAGTAAGGTTCTGGTCTCTCCTTATTGGTTGATTTTCATTTAATGTTTTCTAATTTTTTTTTTTTTTTTTTATTTGCTTTCTAATTGCTTTAAATAATATTTAAGATCCAATAAACACAATACATTTAACTCACACATTAAAATAAAATTATAACTGAAAATAAAATAAATTATGCATTAATCATATTCTACCACTCAATTTTATTCAAACACAATAAATTACTATTGTAACTCCATAGTTCTAAATGTAACTTCCATCATTTCTTATCATATAAATAAGCATTCTCTCAATCTATCATTCTCTCATATTGACATTCTTTTACTATCTCATTTTCACATTCTCTCATTCTCTTCTACAATACCTCAAATCATTTTTCATTTTTTTTTTGTTATTTTTGATTTCTTATTTTTGTTGTATGTTGTATGGGTTGTAAAAAAGAATGAAATATCATTATAAATTGTTAATGCTAAATTTTAATTTTAGAGACTACATGATATATATTTTACATTGTTCTTATTTTAAAAGATTTATCTCCTTTATCTAATTTGGATTATTATATTAAAA
>NC_025704.1:18618082-18624113 GCF_000633955.1 Camelina sativa
AAAAAAAACAAGAAAGTGCCAACTACACCACAACCCACGCGTTGCGTGGGGAAGCACCTAGTGTTCAATGATACTAATGATATACACATCATACATGATGAAACCATTCAAGTACAACTATTTTAAATGAGAAACCATTTGGTTAAATAAATCAAAGCATGATATTATTTAGAAATAAAATAAAAAGACTGAAACATTGCTCAATTTAAAACAAGTGCAAGTTCATAAGTGCGCAAAGAATTGAAATCAAACCCATTAATAAATAAATTATAGTTGACAAAAAAATAATAATAAATAAACTATATTCACACTTTTTTTTTTTTATAACAAACATGTGTTTCATTCCGTTAAAACAGAACACAACATAAAAAATAAGAATCATTGTTTAACATATAGCCAACAAAAAAAAAGGCAATCCCCGAAGCAATACAACAAAAAGATAGAGATAAATAAAGAGTCATCAAAAATGTAGACTTAAAAATTATGAACCAAATCCTAGCAAGGGGTTGCAGGGATTTTGAAACCTGTGAAATCAAGAAATAACGATGCTTCCATGAGCAAGTTGATAGATGAGAAGATAGTCATTGTCTTGGATCGAAGACAACATTATTCACAGTTGGACTTGATATTCATACAATTTGAAGTGTTTGATAAGAGAAGGGTTTGACCAACAAGAAGGGCAATCGTTCAAAAACATCAATGTTCTGCGGAGATCGCTAGAAAATCTTGCATAGTAGCATGTGCATTTTAATCTAAACCGAAATCTATGAAAACGATGGCTGGATTTTTACTAATACTCGATTGCAAAAAGATTGTATCAATGCCTTTTTTGTATAGTTAAGAACTTAAGATTTTAAAGTGATATTGTTCGAGAATATGGCTTAATTTTATTTAGATATAATAGATAAGTGAACTGAAAAGAAACCGAATTAAATCAAATGGATTTATCATGAATCGATATATCATACTATTCAAAGAGGAAGTGTACTTTGGAAGTGAACTGGCATAAGCCGGTAATGGTTATTGTAAGTGTAATATTGATTCATCATGGTGTAACAAGTCTACTTTGTCTGGTGGAGCATGGATTGCGATAGACGGATTCATGGACATGTTCTTTATCACGTTAGAGACGCGCCTTTCAGCCTACAGATTCTCAGGTGCTAGCGGGTTTACGTTGTACCTTGTGGTCATTGGAGACGTTACATATATTACATGTTAATCGGGTGGAAGTTGCTATTGACAATGCTGCAGCTACTGAGGCAATCAATAATCATAAGGACTGGCCAGGGTATGGTTTTGTGTTGCGAGACATTCATACCATATTATCATTTTCTTACTAGGAGTGCCATCAAATTGCAGGTCCGGTGAATAGGGTGGTCAATGCTATTGCGAAAAGTGTCATGACGGATGAACTTGGAGAGCCTTCTTACCTTCATGATCAAGTGAGGGCTGAAGTTGGATAATTGTTTTTTTGGCTTTTAGTTTTGCTTTAATTATATTGTTGCTCCCAAACATTTTTCTGGATTCTATCTGTTGACAAAAAAAAAAACTCTAATATGAGTATAACATTATGATTTTCTTTTCTTTTAGATGAAGATCCGTCGTCGAAGTCTCCAACAATGCATTCGTCCCCAGCTTCTGTCTAACTTAAAAGCATATCGTAATTTTGATATTGCCTCACGCAACTCTAGAATAACACGACAATTTTCTTGGTATTGTCTAATCACCTATAGCCCATGATTTTTCCATAGTTTGGTAATTTAGATGGATCTTTCGTTCAGTTAGGGGGAAGAAGAAATAGTAGAATCATCTATAGAGTTCGCCCTAATTCTCTCTGACACGATAATCGAGGCGCCGCTCATCTCACCTTCCTCCGACGCCGGTAGAGCTCCGGCTCGCCGGTGTCGGGATCTCTCAATCTCTCCGATCTTCTTCTATTTCTGTCTGCAAATCTCGTCCATGTCTTTGGTTTATTTCACCGGAGACCTCTTGAGAATCCGGATCTCAGCTCCGGTTTTGCTTTAGCTTCATCCACCTTCCATCGTTCCTCTACTTCCGCTCTCCTCTATCAGTGTAGCTGCTCGGCTGAGTACCCAACCGCCTGAGCTCACCCCTCAACCCCCCGAATGGCCTGATTTTCTTGGTGTTTATCTCTCGATCTGGCCTCTTCCCCAGTCAACCATAACATCTCACCGATCCTCGGAGTTATATCCTCTCTCCAAGTGTTTTACTTGGCTGCAGCTGGACGGGAGCTTTGTGTTGACGCTGGTGCCTTTAAAGATCTTGATGAAGAACACCATAACCCCGGCTTGTTCTGTCCCAACCTCTTTATCTCTTTGGCCTAGGTTTGCTCCCCATTCTTACTTTGTAACCCTGGTAGATAGTCTACTCTACTTAGACTATGATTCATCCATGCACTGGAACCTCCCCCGATCCGCCTATATTTGCTTTATATCAAGTTCAAATTGTTTAGTACCGGTGTTATCTGCTTGGTCAAGACGAGGTTCCCTCGATAGCAGAATATTGGCTTCTTATAATTTGCTTGAAAACCCTTTGTGTCGAGTTCAGTGTGAATCCAGGTTTGGTCAAAACTCCACTCTCTCCATCCCTATTCAATGCTTGGTTAGCTCAATGGTATCACTAGTTCGAAGACTACTTCTGATCCTTAAGCCGTCATCATTGTTAGAATGGTATGAGAGCTATTTGAAAACCGTTTTAGTTGGATCTCCCAGAGATGATCTTTTCGAGGGAGACTGCTTGGTGAAGCTTGGCATTATGATCCCACCGTTACAATCTTGGGGTTACCTTGCCTTCACCAGCTTCCTATATCCACCTCACCCGACCCCTGAACTTAATCAAGACCTATTTGGCATCTCTATGGACGTACCAATTATCTCTGCTTGGTCAAGATGAGTTCTTCTCGGTAGCAGAACATCAGTGTCTAAAGTTGTTTCTTAGATTATCTGGTCGAGGTCAGTCTTTTAATCCTGTCCGGATGCTTGCTTTGTGTAGACATAATTATGAATCTGATCTGACAGCTTTCCTGAACCCTATCCTTGAACCCCTTGATCCCATGTTTCTCTTACCGCCTTTAGATAGAAAACTTGGGTATGTTGATCTAGTCCAGGACCAAACTGATTACAAGCTTTGTGTGGAATTCATTTACCTCCATTGCCATGTGAGGGATGACCCACCTGCTTTGTTACGGCTTGTCACCCTTCAAATACGATTCCCGGTTTCATCTTCTTCAATCGCCATATGACCACTCGGCAACCATCTCACCCCTTAGCCTCCTCCATGGAGCACACTTTTAAAAGCTCCTATGCGTCTATCGTAAGAGCGAAGTATGACCAGCTGTTGGTCAGGGATTTCCTGAAGCCTGCCTTCAAACTTAAATCCTACAAAACATCAAAAGATCTTCCACCCTTTGCAAACTTCTTAAAGTTGTGCATCTCTTTGGAAGACTCATGTAGTCTTTATCTTTACATTTCTTGTAACCTTTTGTTTCTAAGTTGTAAGAACATCCCTTTTTTGAGGTTTTAAATTTAATGAAAATTGTTTTGTCAAAAAAAGAAAAATGGATCTTTCGCCCATCTAACGTTGACCGAACAAAATCATTTCATAAAGTATACATGGCTTCAAAAAGAATACAGCCGCATAAAAATTGCACTTTTATAACTTTTTTTTTTTTAAACTGAAAACAACCCCGCGGTATAGGATGGATTTAAATCTAAGCTAATTATATAGAAGTTAACTTATAATACAATCGAGTATACAAACGTTGACTTGCTGGTTTTCAAGTATCATTAACTTATTGTTTGTATTGTTTGTATTAGTTATTCGTGAAAAAAAACTACACAATATTGATATTCTAAGGGGATAAATTTCATTCGGAGAGAGTTGAAAAACCATTATTTCATTGTGTAGTTATGTCATATTAAAATGATACATATGCACATCATATATATAAAAGTAGAGTTCCAATCTCTCTTTATTGGTCTATTTGGCAATGCAATTTTAACAAAAAAAAAAATTATATTAAAACACAAATTTAAAAACAATTAATTTTCACATTTAACTCACATAATATAAAACTGAAATCTTTATAGCTTCTCCCTATAAATTATGCATTAACTTTATTTCTCCACTAAGTTGTATTAATCAATTGTATTAAAACAAAACAATAAATTAGAATTGTAACTCTCATTTTTCTAAATGTAATTTTTCATCATTTCTCTTCCTATAAATACTCATTATCTTATTCTCTTAGTCTATCACTCTTTCATTCTCTCATCTTCTTCCACTACTCTCAAATCTCTTTTTTGTTTTGTTTTGTTTTGTTTTGTATTTTTTTTTTTTTTTGCTGTTGTATGGGTTATCAAAAATCAAATCAAATATCATTGTAAAAGCTTAGTTTTAGAGTTTGTATGATATGTATATCTTATATATTTATTTTAATCTTTTAAAATATTTATCTCCATTTTCTATTTTATATTAACATCTTATAAGTCATTATTTTCATACTTCCTTACAATATTCACCACACAATAAGATCATAAAGTTGAAATGATCCATATGTAATTATCTATTATGTCTCTGGTTATCTCACATATTCATGTATCATTTTTAATAATTTATAAAGATCAATATAATATTTAAAGATCAATATAATTATCCATTTATCAATTTATAAAGACTATTTTGTTTTGTGATCCAATTGTTAAATCTGCAGAGATCAATATAATATATATATTTTTTATGATTTGAGGTTTTTGAAAACAAAAAGAACATAATTAAACAATTGGTTTTTTGTGTCTTTAATCAAAATAAAAAATGATCCAAAAAACAAAACATATTCAACTGGAACTTAAATATAAAAATAAAATATAATTTTAAAAATATCATTTCACTAAATTCTCTAAAGATGAAACCATTAGTATGAAATCTAGCACTATAAATTAAATTGATGAGTGAAAACCAAAAAAATATAAGTTATCCTTGGGATTTTAAAAATTATTGAGATTGAAGAATTCATATAATTTTATAAGAAAACTAATTTAGTTTGTCACTTAAAAAGTAATATTTTTTATTTTGAAATATTATGTGTAAGTGTTGAGTTTATATCAACAAACAACCAAATCATGTGAATTTTGATTCAGCCACTTGGTATTCCTTTTATTTTAGGTTATAAAAAATTAAAATATTTATTTATAATTAAAGACATGTAACTCCATTTAACTCAAATGTAACTCCTATCCAATAATTGTACATTAATTCATTCCTCCTACTAACTTATTATCTTTCAAGAGAAATTTTTTTTTGTTAAATTTTAATATTTTTTATTTATTTTGGTTGGCTAAACTTATATTCATATTTTGGTTGGCTAAATTAATATATTTCTCATGTAAAATTATTGTTTATAATATATTTCTCATTTCAAAGTTTAAAGCAATATATCATATATATAAATATAAGGTTTTGGTCTCTCCTTATTGGTTGATTTTCATTTAATGTTTTCTAATTTTTTTTTTTTTTTTTTTTCTAATTGCTTTAAACAATATTTAAGACCCAATAAACACAATACATTTAACTCACACATTAAAATAAAATTATAACTGAAAATAAAATAAATTATGCATTAATCATATTCTACCACTCAATTTTATTCAAACACAATAAATTACTATTGTAACTCCATAGTTCTAAATGTAACTTCCATCATTTCTTATCATATAAATAAGCATTCTCTCAATCTATCATTCTCTCATATTGACATTCTTTTACTATCTCATTTTCACATTCTCTCATTCTCTTCTACAATACCTCAAATCATTTTTCGTTTTTTTTGTTATCTTTGATTTCTTATTTTTGTTGTATGGGTTGTAAAAAACAAATGAAATATCATTGTAAATTGTTAATGTTAAACTTTAATTTTAGAGACTACATGATATATATTTTACATTGTTCTTATTTTAAAAGATTTATCTCCTTTATCTAATTTGGATTATTATCTTATAAGTAATCATTCTCT
>NC_025704.1:18624167-18634794 GCF_000633955.1 Camelina sativa
TTAATGCTAAATTTTAATTTTAGAGACTACATGATATATATTTTACATTGTTCTTATTTTTAAAAAATTATCTCCTTTATCTAATTTGGATTATTATCTTATAAGTAATCATTCTCTCTTCCTCTCCCACCAATATCAAATGTTGTTATATCTCATATGTGTTGTAAGAGTTTGATTCTATATTTTAATTTAGAAAGTATTATATATATATATAGATATTACATTGTTCTATTTTTTAAAGATTCATCTCCATTATCTAATTTGGATTACCATCTTATAGTAAACATTCTCTCCTCCTCTCCTACCAATATCAAATGTTGTTATATCTCATATGTGTTGTAACTTGTAAGAGTTTGATTCTATATTTTAATGTAGAAAGTATTATATATATTTAACATTGTTTTCAATTTTTATTTTATTTATATAAAAAATATTTCTTTTATATTTCTTGCCTTTCTAATCTATTCATATTTATTTTTTAAATTTGCATAGTTAAATTTAAATTCACATATGTTGGTTTTAACAAAACAATCAACTTTATTTGAGAATTAGATGTTCCTATTCATTTTTAAACGATCAATGTGTAACATATAAGCATTTTGTCTTGCAATCACAAGTTCCATTTCCATTACTTAACTCCATGGTTAAACTATAATATATGTTGTCCTATTTGTAGGAATAACAACATACTTATTTAATTTATTTAAAAGAGCAGATGATTAAACGAAATAAACATTTCTCCAAATTTTATAATTCAATCAGTGAGTGTACTTATTACTTTGAAAAACTTTTACATTGAAGTTCATAAAATCATATAAGAAAACTAAAATACTATATCACTTCAAATTTGGAAGGAAACACTTGGTATTCCTTTTAAAAAAAGTCAAGACACATATAAAAATTTATTAATATTTAACTCACTTTAAAGACATTAAAGGTCATTTAACTCAAAAATAACTTCTATCCAATAATTTCATACATTCCTCCCACAAATAAATATATATATATATATATATATTCAAGATTGTATTTAAATATTACATAATTTTTTAGTTAGCTAAATTTATAGTCACATATATACAATATATATACATAAGAATTTATATTACTTATTAACACCATAATTCGACCCATTATTTGCTTAACTCAATATTGGTTTCAAAGCCAACTAAAGAAAAACAGAAACGATCTTATTGATATTAGACCAAAACATGGGCATACAAACATAATCACTTACACGGAAGATATTTAAAAAGAAAACTTATTATTGCAACATCAACGTATGAAGGGTTTACATAAGCAGTTAATTAGAAAATCTATAATACAATAAATGTATTGGAAACAATATCAGTCAATGATAAGATTGGATCCTCAAAAGCAAGAAACAACATCTTCATAATTCATAAAAAATAAACGCCACAATTATACACATCTGAACGAAATGGTATAAACATATAGTGTATAAATAAAAGTGACGGCAAAGCCCGTATATGCCTAATTAAAATATCGCCCCTGTAACAAACCCTTCTAGTAAAAGAGAAAACGAAAAAGACCAAAAAAAAAAAACAAGAAAGTGCCAACTACACCACAACCCACGCGTTGCGTGGGGAAGCACCTAGTATATAATCAATTGTCACTAGGGTCATCGTTTTGGTGAACGTGATCTATTTGGTTGGTCGTCCTCTTCCTCCAGGTGCACGCCTTGAAAGACTACCATCTACTCCAATCTTAATCTCTTTGATCATCTTCGGATCCCAGACCCTTTCTCTTCTCAAAATTTTAATACCTTCTAAATAATAAAAATCCATATAATGAAGTTGAATCAATTTAAATCGAATAAAACCTTTATAATAGAACCAGTACAAAAATTGAAAAGGAGTAGAAAGAACATGATACATGAAGAAAAAGTAAAATCAAATTGCAAAGAAAATCGAAAAGGGAAACGATTCAAATTCATTTTCTTTGAAAGTTCTTTATTTTGAATATAGGGATCGAGATAAAAAAAAAAAAAATGTATCAAATTTGAAATACAACTAAACCAAAACTGGATTGGATATATAAAAAATTGATTGAAATAAACACTTACTTGGCTTTACAAGTTCGTATTGTACTCGGGCCAATGTTGTGTTCGATATCCCAGAGAACAAGAAAAATGTCAAAATTAGTAAGCGAACCATGACGTTAAACATTTTTACGTTGTATTCAAATTTTATATGAACTTCATCAATTTGTAAATTGGTGCATATGTATAAAGAGAGAGAGAGACATACCGTGTTCGTTTAAATATATTTTCAGAAATGGTGCCAATGTGCCATGGACATATCATTGAGATCGTCCTCTAAAAATAATTAGTTTATGTGTGTTGACTGTTGAAATTGCAGATTTGACTCCTGTAAATGTTTCCTTTGAAGTGGTCTAAACATAACTTCTCGGAAGTGGTCTAACATACTTATTATTTCATAATTTTTGTGGAGGACTGAGTCCAGGTTTAATTAGTTTTACATTGGCTAGAATATAATATCTTGACAAATAATATTATAAGAAACAAATACAGTACATGACTCTCTTACCCCTTTTCGTTTACCAGCAACGTGTGAAATTATTCCGTAAAATCGTCAATTTGTGAAAATTATTCAATAGAACAGAGTCTAACACCATTATCTTAAGTTCACAAAGCATCTTCTTGTGTTTACATAAACCAAAGTTGATTTATCATCGAATTTTTCGATCTTATACCTGCCTTGTGTTAGTTCAATCATAAATGGAACTCAAGAACTGTGTCTTCCTTGGACTGTAGTGACTGTTTCTGATCCGCATTTTCTTCGTTTTGATGGAATCGTATACGTACAATATGTAATTTCTTGCAGCGACGAAGTTGAGATTAGTCCCTTTGAAATGCCATGTATCCCATTCGTTATGATATCATATCACTTGTGAGGTTTAATTAGACCTATGACTCACCGATTCAAATAATCTACAAGGCTACTAACTTTAACACGTCCCCCTGACTCCTGAGGTACGGATACATCTCTTGTGGGTCTCTCTTCCCACAAATCTCCACTAAGATCGAAAAGAGTATACAAGGTTTGTCTAACGATCTCTCATTTCTCTCTTTAACACGTGCCTATATCACTATTACATCACCTAGCGGACAGAGAGAATCATTAAACATGCTGTAGAAAAAAAGAAGAGAGAAGAAGGGAGAGAAGTGAGCATACTAATGAAGCTTACATCCTCTATTTTTATATTAACACATGACTCAATATGGAAAAAAGATTGAACTAAGAATTGTAGAGCTTTACCCCGAAGGGAGCTCTTCCAAAAATTCTCGAAGGCCAAAGACAAGCAAAGGCCTAGGAGGGGGTTTGGAAATAGTTTTCAACCAGCAATAGACGCGCCTCGGTTAGAACCTCATTAGCTGCGTCATTGCCCCAAGCGCAAAGATGGTTTTTTACTCAACGAAAGCCTCTTTCTTTTATAGTCACACAATACCCATCAACTTTATATGTGCTTCCGATGTGGGACTCTGTTCCTGAACAAAAAAAAAAAAATAATAAATCTTAACTCCAATTACGTCGACAAGTATATCCGAATAATAATAAAAATCATGAACATCTGAAAACATTAAAAAATTAGGACTATTTATGAGAGGGGCTGCACGACGCAAACAACACCCTCTACCACAAATAATGATGCAGGCTCTTCCTCTTGGGAAGACCTTAAGCTTAGCACCCCACGATATGTGCAATGTGGTCACTAGCCTAGGCCACTCGCCTTCATGATCGCGAGTTGACCCCGTCCAGGTAAGTAATTTGCTCGTTCCATCTTCTTCTCTATTTATATTATACTCTGCATAGTCATTATTTTGAGTATAAGCGATGTGGGACTATGTTTGTTAACACATGGTGATGTTTCAGGCTCCTGATTTCCGACATCGTGAGTTTTTGTGTGTTTGTTTATACACATGGGCTGGACGCTCTAGGCCCAGTCAAGTGACTGAAAGAATTTTGAATTTTAATTTGTGGGTTTTTAACAATATTCCCTCGAGAAGTATTTTATATGGAAATGCTGATGTTTCGTACTTAGGCCTTGATTGGAAGAGGATACAAAGAAGTTTTTTTAATTTTATCATCCAATCAACATTTATTAGGAGAGCATTTAGAAGCTGTAGATGCTCTCATATGCTCTCTTTCTATATGCTCTCACTTGAAGCATTTCCCAAGCATTTAACTCTACAATATTAATATATATTAAAATAATTTTAAATAATTAATTTATTTTGTAAAAATATAAAATTATGATTTCATCAAATAGAAAATATAAAATTATTTGTTATAAGATAATATATATATATATATGAAAACCTACTTAATGTTATTATTTAAAATAATATAATAATTTTTTTAATACATTAAAATATTAATGTGGATATACCGTTTATAATATATATTATTTTTTATTATAGTTTAATGTGTTATATTATATATATTTTAAAATTTTATTCAAATTAAAAATGTAAATATAGATATAAAATTTTATAAAAAAATTATAAGATATATTAATTATTTTGTAATTAATGTGTTACATTATAAATATATATAATTGAAAATTATTAAATTACACATTTATATATATAACAATTTGTAGTATTTATTAAATATAAAATATATTAAAAATATTATATAGCAATGAGTGATAGTTAATTTTCTTAATGAAACACATTTAAATTATATTTATTTAATTAATATCATATATTAAATATAAATATCATATATGATACTCACTGTTATACCAATCAACTAAATATGTTATATTAATCAGAGCATACAGCTTATGCACCTTAATGCTTATGCTGCATAATGCTAATGCTCTAGCATATGTTGTTCCAATCAAGCCCTTATAAAAGTCCATATTTCATTAAAGGACTAATTTTATTGGGAGATAAATAAGTACTTTTTTAGAGGGGGTATTTAACTGATATTTTAAAAAATTCTAGAGTATTTTAATTGATGATTTTCAAAAATCTTTTAAAATCTTATGTTATTCAACTTGCATTTATGTAAAATCATTTAAAATAGTCTAAAATCTCTTGTTATTCAATCAGTTATTTATAAAACTTACTTAAAATATACTGTTATTCAAAATATCACAACTTTTTAAAAAGTGAGATTTTAAATGATTCTACAAGACTTATTTTTTGTTTTCTAGTTAAAAAATACCATCTCAAAATCATACTTTTTGAGGTATAATTTTAAGGATTTCATAAAAAAAAAAAAATTTACGACAGCTCTAAGCCAAAAATCACCAACCACCTCACCTTCTCCACAGGTAAACCTGAAGCTTTGTCTCTTCCTGTGAATCAGACCACCACCATCTATGTTCGGTAAGCTCTCTCTCTTCTCCCTCTTAGTTGTTAATTTTCTGGAATTGGTATTTTGTATCTTATCAATTTCTCAAATAAAAAGTTATCTAAAAAATGAGTGGGAAAGAATTTTCTGAGCAGATGAGCGAAGAGGGGATGTTTTATTGCAGTCTGTGTGAAGTGGAGGGGTGTAGAATACATCTAGACACATGCTTGTCTTATTTTATCTTGTGATTAGCTTTGCATTAACCTTGCTTCACGATTCAATAACAAGATAGCTTTACATATTTCTATGGACTAATTATTATATTCCTTTTGTAGGTGTTCAAATACAGCAAGCATTGCAAGGTTTGTGACAATATGATAAAATCATCCAAAATTTAACAATCAAATCTCATAGAATCCATTTCATTTACTTTTAAAAATATATAAAAACTCTAAAACACAACCAAATCTTTCAAAGTCCTAAAATGTTAAAATCTTACTAAATCTTTTAAAATCCAAGTTGAATACCCCCTCTTACGAGAGAAACTCTTTTGTTTAAGTATATAAATAATTCTTTAAGCTAATAACCAACTATTACATTAAATAGTTTTAGTACCCAATTTCTGCTGAAACAGTCCTAATACATATGAAACAAAAAAAATGAAAAGGAAATACTTCGAACAAGTACTCAAGGCGTCAAAATAATTGGGTGGTTTGATAATTCTTTGAAACTAAATATATAGATTTTTCATAAAAAAGACTAAAGAGAAATTTTACTTGTATAACCTTCATTCTAAATAAAGGTTTGTATGATTTTTTATAGTTTATATTGATGAGACCAAATGTTTACATAGAATCAGTGTTAAAGAACGCCTAGTCGGGGTTTAGGCGGTTTAGGTGTTTACAATACAAAACATTATATATATGATATTAAACATAAAATTATGTAAAAATATATGTTAGAAGAAATTAATAATAATAAATTATAAACTAAAATTAGTAAAAATATATTTATTTAATTTAGATTAATAACATATGAATAATTATAAATATGTATGTGAATAGTAAACTTAAAATTTTAAATATATGTAGTTTAAAATAATATATATATTAAAATAATATTATGTAAAATATCAAATTGTCCTGCGGTATGCTACAGGTTAAATCATAAAATTAACAATCAAAATATAATTATAAAATTTTAAATACTAAAGAAGAAAAAAAATTGAAAAAAATATATAACTTAAATTTGAATTTTGTAGTCACAAATAACTTATACATCGATTAAAATTTAATTATTTTCCGTTAGCCAAAACATTACACATTATTTATTTACTTTTTATATATTTATTATTAGGGATAATGAGTAAGACGGAAAAAGAAGAAGAAAGGGCAAAAAAAATTGGGCTTAAAATTCGTTTTAATATTGAACCTTATCATTTTAAATATGAATCTTGTTTGGACTTTCATAAAATATATATATATATATATATATATATATATATTAGATAAATTTTATTTTTATTCAAACTTTGAAATTAATTGGTTGATACATATATAGAATTCATCAAACACCACAATTTCCACCTGGTCCTCCAAATGAAAAGGCCACTTCACTGGAATTAAGATAACCCCAATATGTCACCCTATAGCAACTATAAGAATCAGCATAACATCTTATTTTCCCATCCTCAAGATAAACTCTTTCATATGACGAGTTTCTAACCACAATGTTTTTAAAATGTGCTGTCTTTTTAAAATCTGCAACCGGAAAATGTCTGTTTCCCATTGGAGGACTAATTCCGTCCGGAGATAAATATGTATTTCCTCCATATCTTACTAGAGAAGCTCCTTCGTTTAAGTACGTAAATAACTCTTTCGGCCAATAACCAATTACTTCATCAAATATTTTAAGTATCCAGTTTCCGCTGATGGGATCCTAATACATATGAAACAAAACATGAAAAGAAAATACTTTAACAAATATCTAAAAGGTTAAAATATTATAATTTCATTGAAAATAAATCTATAAATCTTTCCTTAAAAAAGCTAAAGAGAAATTTACCTGATAAACTTCTATATCAATGGTAAGGCTTATTTGACCATAGATGGATGACCCCCAAAATACATTTCCAATAATGAATTTCTGACTTGTAATCACAAAGCCAGGACATTGCATATTGTAGCATCCTGTTTTTTGATAACCGTCTCCCTCAAATAAGAAAAACATTACATGTAATAATATTTGTTACATATTTATTTTAAGCTAACCATTGTTCTTATGTGAATAATATTAACTAAAAATACTCACAGTCCAATATATTGTTAATCTTGTGACACTGTCACCGTATAACCTTAGATGCACCTACAATAAAAGAAAAGAAAAAAATAAAAATATAGTTATGCATGTATGTTAAAACCACATGATTGTTTGTGAAATGCACAAATCTTTAGTAAGTAATCGGTGGTATGAACTTACCGCCCAACCAACTTGTATACTATTGAGTTGAGATGCAGGTCCATTCTCTAACCATATTTGGCTTTTGCTGTATTGATTGTTTTCCAACTTTAAATCATGAAGACTTATTTCTGCTTTGGCTCCTCTATAGATAGTTTCATCTTGCATGGTCTCAATTGTTGCAAACTGTAAATTTAGTGAATATCTTAGTCTTAATAACTAAATGAGACTTTGTAACTCCTTTCGGAAACAAAACCATTGAGGGAGACATACATGTTGACCTAAATACTCGGCTGAATTCAAATGAACGCTCTGAGATTCATTTCCTTGTCGTAAAATTGCAACTGTTCTTTTTGGACAATGCTCTTGTGTGCTATATTTGTTGTTTCTTTCAATATTTCCATCTAAATTGAATGTTTCATATATGCATCACAAGTAACAAAAGGAAAGTAAGATTCAGCATAACAAATGTTTCTCGAACTAGTTGTTTCATAGTTGACTGATTGATCACAATTATTCATTCTATTCTTTTTTGTTAATAATTATTCATTCTAATATATACACTAAAATTTACATATTTTCCCAAAATGTTCTTAGGAATGCATCGTTAACCATAATAAGATGATAGTATTAAAACTGAAAAACTGAATTATGAATTTTATTTTTGGTATGAAATACGATTTAAACATAGCTTTTTAAAAAAAAAAATAGATTTTTGGAATTCTAACTCAATATGAGAAATCTGAATTGTATAGGATCGAGTAAGATCATATCTTAGTAATTTTTCTAAAGCTATTTACCATCTTACTTGAATCTTGTGATTTTTCAACAAGGGGTGTTGGAAAGCTGGTTGTTTGTATATATCAACACATTCATAATCCTGTAAAATTTTTAGAAAAAATAGAAAAAAATTGTAAAAGTATAAATGAAAATCTTGAAAAAGAACAAATAAACATAAGTTAAAGGAATCTCACATCAATGTTGCCTTGTGCACCTTGTGCAAACATATAAACACAGAGACATAACACTAGATGTAATGTCATTGGTAAGTTATTCTTTGTAGTTTCTCTCCAATCACTTTCTCTATGATATTTTCCGTTATAAATAGAGTAATCTACCAATTTGAGTCAACGACTATTTAAAGTATTGTTGTGTATACACTGGTTTTTATTATCTTTTTACGAAAATAACATATGCGTACATTTTTTGGTCAACAAATAAATGCATATTTAAGGAAATATGGCTAATTGGTCATATATACCTTATAAATATAACTTACCAAAATTTTCTAAGATTTTCAAAAATATTTAAGATTTAAGATTTTCAGTTTAAGATTTTCACCTATTTTCCTAATTTTAATTAATCTTAATTAATCAGTATGGTCATATACGAGTGTCGTTTTCAAATGTCGCACATACTGTAGTTATCGAATAATGCGAATTTGGGATAGGCTAATAACAAAACGACCATGCTTGAAAAATCGAATGTATATAAAAAAGATTTATTCATTTAGCTTCTATACGTATCTCTTACATTTCTGCATCCCGTAATTTGCAGAAAAGCTGGAAGGCGTACCCAGGATTAATCCATTTCAAAGTAGAAAAAGAAAGATTGAAGAAACAAGAAGTTTTCATTAGCTATTATATGCCTTAAATAACAGAATAGGGAGGGGTGAGCAATGGTGATAAGGGCTTTTAGTCCTTATTTAAGTTTTCAGGCTTGAGAAATTTCGGGATACGATCAGTGGCTCCAGATTTGTGATCATAGTACTCTACTGCAGCAGCTCCAGCCAAAGCAGCTAATGTCAGCGCCTGAGCATGCAACCTGACAACATGATCCAATACAGAAATGTGTGAGAGATCGAATGCTATAAACGAATTGAAAGATCATCATCATCAATGCACAGTAAAGAAACAATCTAAGAAAAGTTTAAAATTGTAATGGGCAGATTTTAATATATATATATCCCAACAGCTAAGTGTTTTCAAGTACAAAACAAAGAGTACATCATACATATGATCGAATATAAGAGATGATTTGTCTAGCAATATAGAAGAGATGAAAATAAAAAAAGCAGCTCATAGTAAAGATTGAAAGATATGAGTTATAAAATGATGATTCGACATTTAACCAGTGAAGAAACGAAGAAACAATAACAAAGTTTAATCCATGATTTCTCAAGCACTAGTTTTCAAATTTCATTTAACTGATATTGTTTGTGACTATGCCAAATGTTCTTGCTTGATGAGTGTACATAACAAAGTTACTTTGATGAACAACACGAGAAGTTAAGAATCAGATTCTTGAATGGAATAATAATGTATACATATCTAACAAAGACTATATAACCCAAAATCAAAAGAGACAGATTCTTCAACTGAATGATCTATAGCGTTGGCCATTTCATATCTTCTACCATTTAACAAAGACTATGTAACCCAAGATTTGGAAGAAACATATATATATATATATATATATATAATAGGAGGATTAAGATTGAGAAGAAAAATACCTAGCGTGGATGATTCTGACACTGGTTTTCATGGCAGGTTTTGACCAGTTATAGGCGATTGAACCAGAGATACCACTTAGCCATAAGCAACCTAACCAACAAATTCCAAATTCAGAACCAACCAATATGTATTAGAACAACCACAAAACTCACTGCAAGCATCCTCATTTCGATTTTGGAAACAAAACAAAACCCTTAATTAAACCAGAGATACGAACTAAGCCATAAACAACCTAGCAGTACCAAGCAAGAGTCCCAATTCAGAACCAACAGATTTTGATTAGGAACAAAAAAAAAAAAAAAAAAAAAA
>NC_025704.1:18634825-18635153 GCF_000633955.1 Camelina sativa
AAAAAAAAAAAAAAAAAAAAAAAACTCATACATGCATCCTCGTCTCCAATGTTACGTAATCATATACACACAAAACTGTGAAGCAACAGACTCACTTGGATTTTCAAAACAAAACAATACCCTAAAGAGACATCAAAAATTGAGATAACTCAGATCCAAAAATCCAAATCTGAGGAATTTACACAGATCTAACAATAACCATGAACAACCACGAATAAATCACACGAAATTCGATTCTTCGTGCGTTCTTAATTATCACGCTAAGAACACAAGCTACGAAAAGAATTTGTTGGAGGATGAACACATAGAGAGAAAAGGGGGGGGGGGG
>NC_025704.1:18635168-18635432 GCF_000633955.1 Camelina sativa
TTTACCAACGGTACGAAGCTTGTGTTCGATGATCCATTCCCTGACTTCTGCAAATTTTGTCTTTGATTCCGCCATTGTTGATTTAAAAATTTTAAGAATTGGGTAGAGAGAGAATATTATAAAATAAAAATAAAGAGATGAGCGTCGACGTTGGTTTTTAAAGCGGTCCAAGGCGGACGACAATTCTGACGAGGAAAGACAAGTCCAATTTGCTAACTTGCTTCTTTTCTCTTATTCGTGGTTTTTTTTTTTTTTTTTTTTTTT
>NC_025704.1:18635538-18648724 GCF_000633955.1 Camelina sativa
TTTTTTTTTTTTTTTTTGTTTTAATTAACTTGCGCTTCATTTGACCAAAAGGTCCAAAACTAACCAAAACTTAAATAAATCTTAAATTGATTCTCATGACAAAACAAGACTCCTCCTCCTACGGCACAACTGAGTTCTTTTTTTTTGTTGTACTTCTGATGCCGATGGTTCTTTTCATTCCTGATCAACGCATGATTCGACATCTTTGGAGAACGTTTTATGAGTTTATTAAGCTCCTCGTACACATTCAGACATCTTTGGAGAACGTTTTGTGAGTTGTAACTATGAAAAATATGAGTCTTTTAAAAAAAAAATAAAAAGTGATCTTAAAAAAATTGCTAAAGCTCCATAGATGAGTCACTCCGCCGGTTCTTCTTCTTCAATGATAATTCGACATCTTCGAGACAGTTTTGTGAGTTTATTAAGCTCCTCGTAGACTTCCGAATTCGAAGCATATCGACGAGGATAGTCCATGACGAAACTCACAATGAGTTTCTTGAGGACTGCTGAGTTTTCAAGAAAGTAACTCGCTATTTTCATCTCCTCTTCCTCCCATTCGAACAATCTTTTTATCTCAACACACTCGAGAGTCGATACCAAACACTGAGGCACGTCTACGAGTTTTCTCTTCTCCATCTCCTCCTTTGCAAAATAAATTTTCTCCAAACACCAACAAAAAACCAAATTAAGGCCGAGTATTTCAATCATATACACATCCACTGAATTGAACAACAATGTTATTATATATATATACGCCAAAATCACAAAAGGTTTTACATACCAAGCTTAAGTTTTTCAGATTCGGGAAATTCTCAAGAAAAGCTGGCAAAACCGATAACAAGGAGCTTGGGAACACAGCCTGTAAACGTGATATGTTATTGAATTTGGGAATCGTTCCAACTTTTGAGTAACGATCAAGGGCCTGCAAACAACAAGAGAGGAAAAAAAAGGATACACATGTAAGATCAGTTTTACCATTAGACAAATACCATGAATAGTTAGTTATATATACATACCGTCACTGTTTTCTCAGAGATGATCATATGTCTTGCTCTAGATATCCCAGTAAGAAAATCACCGATTTCATTTCTCTTGGACAAGTCCTTTGTATCGAAACTCATATCATACGTGACAATAAACTTGATATCAAGGTCAACCATGACTAAAGAAGTCAGGTTCTTTACTAGGAATCTGCCGAATTGGTCTTGTTTGAGAGCCATATACTCTAGTCCTGGAGCATCAATCTCAAGCAGTGTGTTTGGGAATCTTGATCTACGAGGAGGTTCATGCGCAGAGGGAACATTAAACCTCTTCAGGCTCCCAGATCTCACACCCGCAACCACCAATTTATCCTCATCCATATCCCTTATCAAGGTCAGTTCTTCAAGACCAGGACATCCAGACACGAGCTTCTCAGGATTCATAGTACCAGACCATCTAACTTTATGAAGAATCATAAACTTAACACAAGGCATAGAAACAAAACCCGGATCCTCAAGAACCGAATACAAGAGCTTTAAAGAAACCAAAGTCTTGCTGGTAAATAGATTCAGAGGCATGAACTCGATATAAGGATTCAAAGAGCCATCATCATTCCGACGTTGCGTACTGCTCACGACATCAAGAAGTCGGATTCCCCGGTTAATCGCACTACTGATCCGGTCCTTGAACCCGATTATCTCACGGCTACTGTAATTCACCTTGAATTTTTCCAGGCGTGACTCAGGGTTAAACTCGAGGAACCTGTCGATGATGTTGATGAACACTTGTTTGTCTACATTACGGAAGTCCTGGCGGTTTAAGTCAAGTCCTGGAACATTAAGCCATAGATTCTTCCATCTGGTCGATAAAACACTCGTCTTCGCCGAATCTTTGGTCGGAAGGCATAAGAGTATTTGAGTGATCAAAGATTCTGGTAATTCGCTGAGTCTATCGAACCCAGGCATCACGATAGATAAACCCTAAAGAATATGAAGATAACAACTACAGCTAGCGTAATTAACTTGATCGAATCCTAGGGCGTTAAGTTATATAAATCGATTGAAGTCAGCTACGTTACAAAAGAGTTACTGTAGGATTCGTTTTGATTCTCTGGTCCGGCCGGTGCTCTTGCTTCAAAGGCTAAACTGGACTCAAAAGTCAAAACCCTCATTATAGTACCATCCTGAGCGGTTCTAATTCTACTTTGCGTTTCGAGANAAAAAAAAAAAAAAAAAAAAAGCTAATCCGTATTATTTTTGTTTTGGCATTTTAAAATAAGATAAATATTTTAAAATGTGCTATACAAAAAAAGTCACATGCAAAAACTGAATTTGGTGAAGACACATCATTAAATTTTATTAATCCTACTTCTCAAATATTGTTTTAGAGAATGGTTACATAATCATACACAAAAAAATTGTTAAATTTTGTATCAGTTTATTTTATTCACAAACAGTCAAAATTGCGAAAAAAATGTATCTTCTCATTTATGATAGAAAGTAAATAAATACAAATGAATGAATCAAATTTGCCAAAATTATCACTAAATTTTTATGAAAGATGTTAAGTAAATGATAAATATACTCTAGTTAACAACTTAACTAGTCTCAAGATTTTCGTTCATCTCTTTAAATTTTTTAATCCCCTCTATAAAAATTTCTCATCATGAGACCTTCCTTATACTCCTTCTAAACTATCATTACCTCCTACTCTTCAACATTAGGACTCTCCATGCAGGAAGCAAAACTTTATTGAGCCACACAATCTTAGTTAAAAGCGAGAGTAATAAGTGTTGTCAGAAAAAAAAAAAGCAAGAGTAATAAAAAGATGAAACGTTTTGGATTGATTTATTTAATTAAACAGTTTTAACTGCAACAAACTCGAGAAGATTCAAGTTTGTCTTACGTCTTGTTTCTAAGATAATCTAAAGATTACCACACCCACGAGCTGGAGAACACAAAGATAAGAATAAGTTATATTTATATGAATACATCCGAATTTCAAAAGAACCTTGCATGAGTTTAGAACTCACTTACTAACGATAGAGAGGGGTAGAGAGTTTAATCCTTTAATTAAGAATTCCAAAAGAACAAAAAAAAAAAACACACACTCATGAGAGCTTGCGTTTGAGAGTTTTGATCTCTTTCGTCAAGTCAGCAATCCCTTCTTTGAGTGTTGCTTTCCTCTCTTGTTCAAAATTCCAAAGTACCGGAACTGCGTACCGACCACTTGGGTTAAACTCGTTCAGTTCCACAAGTGCTGTCTTAACTGCGTTTTCTGCTTCTTCTCCCAACTCTTCTCTCAGGATCTTAAGTTTCTCATCTTCTTCATCCACCACTTCCTAAACAATCATAAACAATGTAATATATACGCACGCCAGAATCAATACCATCTGAAATGTGACCGATATAGTAATGGGAAAGTATCAAAGTAACATGAGACAGAACAAACCTTCATTTTTTCCCCAGTTCCGACCCGTTTGAATGGATTGTTGGTGTAAGCTTGAAGTAAAGCTTGGAGATCAAGCTAATCAAAGAGAAATGGAAAATGAGATTATATTTAGTAGATATCTAAATGTAATAGGAATAAGAAAGTTTTCCATTTAAGATTAGGAGAATATACTTTAGAGCTTATATATATATGGGATGCTGAGATGTAGCAAAACCTAAGAGAGATTAAGTTTGAGAGTTTGTGAGAGCTTAAAGTTTTGAGGTATTTTCTTTGAGCTAATAAGAGAGATATTCTTAAACTTCTCTGTTCTTAATCTTATCGTTTAAAACTATATTTGGTATCAGAGCCTGAAGATCAAGAAGCTGTGAGAAGATGACGGACGACGTGAGTTCGGATAACAAGAACAAACAGATTGCAGTTACAGGAGACAAACCAAAAGAAGGTTCATCTTCATCGTCCTCGATATCATGTCCCATGCTAAATGCAACTAACTACACGGTTTGGGCCATAAAGATGAGTTTTGTGCTTGAGGTTAACAAGGTATGGGAGGCAGTTGAAACAGAGCTGATCGATAGTGATAAGAATAATCTAGCCATAGCATTAATTCTGCAATCTATACCGGAAGCTCTTATACTACAAGTCGGAGGTTTAGGCATAGCAAAGAAGGTCTGGGAAACAATTAAGAACCGACATGTAGGAGCTGAGAGGGTCAAAGAGGCGAGATTACAGACTTTAATGGCTGAATTCGACAGACTCAAGATGAAGGAATTCGAGAAGATTGATGATTTTGCAGAGAAACTTTCTGCAATCTCCTCAAAAACAGCCTCTCTTGGGGAAACTATTGAGGAGTCAAAACTCGTTAAGAAGTTCTTATCGAGTCTTCCAAGAAGGAAGTTCATACATATGGTTGCTTCTCTTGAACAAGTGTTAAATCTCAATACCGTAAGCTTCGAAGATATTGTTGGCAGGTTAAAAGCCTATGAGGAACGTATCTCTGAGGAAGAAGATACTCAAGAGGATCAAAGCAAACTTATGTATGTTAATCAAGAGTCACAAAGTCGAGAATACAATGGAGAATACAGGGGAAGAGGACGTGGTGGAAGAACCTTCAGAGGAAGAGGACGTGGTCGCAGTACTTGGAAGGACCCGTCCCAAGTTGTTTGCTTCAGATGTGACAAAGTAGATCACTTTGCTTCACAATGTCCAGAGCGTTTGATGAAACTAGGTATAGTAGAAGCAAAAGAAAGTGAGGTTAAAGATACAGAAGAGGCTGATCAACTTATGATGCACGAAGTTGTCTATCTAAACGAAAAGCACTGCAGGCCGAGTAAGTTTGAAGCCAACACATATGGGAATAATATTTGGCATCTTGACAACGGTGCAAGCAATCATATGACCGGAGATCAGAGATACTTTGACACACTCGATCAGTCAATTACTGGGAAAGTTAGATTTGGAGATGACTCAAGGATTGATATCAAAGGAAAATGAACCATTGCTTTTGTTGATTCATATGGAAAACCGAGAGTAATGACTGAAGTATATTTCATCCCAGAGCTAAGGAGCAACATCATAAGCTTAGGACAAGCTACAGAGGCTGGTTGTGATATTCATTTGAAGGGAGAGTATCTAACAATGAGAGATCAAAATGGAAATCTCTTGGTTAAAACAGAGAGGTCTAAGAATCGATTGTATAAAGTTAACATGGGATTAACAAACAGTGTTTGTTTAAATGTCTTAGCTTCAAGAGAATCAAGTATGTGGCATGCTAGGATGGGACATGTTAACTATACTACACTATCATCAATGTTTACCAATGAGCATGTGTTGGGAGGTCCAAGTAAACCACTTGACAAAGAGATTTGTGGCTCGTGTTTACTCGGTAAGCAATCTACACAACCTTTTCCGCAAGCAACAAATTTTCGATCAACAAAAAGGCTAGCACTTATACATGGAGATCTCTGCGGTCCAATAACACCAAGTACAAGTGCTGGAAGTCGATACATATTCGTGCTTATCGATGATTATTCGCGGTACATGTGGACCATCCTTCTAAAGGAGAAGAGCGAAGCTATGGAGAAGTTCAAGAAGTTCAAAACAATGGTGGAAAAGGAGACAAAAGAAAAGATTCAGACCTTTAGAACCGATAGAGGAGGGGAGTTCGTATCCCACGAGTTCAACTCTTTCTGCGAAGATTCTGGCATATCTCGACACTTGACCGCTCCTTACACTCCGCAATAGAATGGAGTTGTGGAACGTTGAAATAGAACTTTGATGGAGATGACACGAAGTGTTCTGAAACACATGAAGATGCCAAACTATCTATGGGGTGAAGCTGTTCGACACTCTACTTATTTACTGAACCGGGTTGTAACTAGATCACTCAAGGATCAAACACCATACGAATGTTATCGAGGCAGAAAACCGGCGGTTGGACATGTTCGAGTCTTTGGTTGTATTGCATATGCCAAGGCAGACAAAGCTCAACTAAAAAAACTGGATGATAGAACTCGCTGTCTTGTTCACTTAGGAACCGAGCCTGGTTCCAAAGCATATAGATTGTTTGATCCTGACACCAAAAGAGTCATAGTTAGCCGTGATGTTGTGTTCGATGAAGCAAAAGGGTGGAACTGCAGCAAGAATAATTCTGGACAGGATGGAGAAGAGAGTTTTGAGTTTACAATTGGCGGTATCAGAGGTGATGATCCCAGAAAGGATAAGGTACACAAGTCGTCTGACCAACCTGTGGTCTTAAACGATACATTTAGTGAAGAAACAGAGCGAGATGAGTAATCAAACTCAGATGGAGAACCACCTGCAGAACTTGAAGAATCACCTGCAATAATTCCTCAAGTAGAAGGTAAAAGAATACGAACTAAGTCAAAGTACCTCGAAGATTACGTTTGTTTTCAAATTGCACAAGAAGAAGGAGAGTTGGCATTACTCTGTTTGAACAATGAACCGAGGAACTTTGAAGAAGCTAGTGAGTCCAAGGAATGGAGACGAGCTTGTGAGGAAGAGCTTGAGTCTATTGAAAGATTCAAAGTCTGGGATCTTGTAGACTTACCTGTAGGATCAAAACCAATTGGCTTGAAGTGGGTCTTTAAAATCAAACGAAATTCGGATGGGAGCATAAATAAGTACAAAGCGCAACTAGTGGCTAAGGGTTATGTTCAGAAACATGGTGTGGATTTTGATGAGGTATTTGCACCAGTTGCAAGGATCGAAACAATCAGACTATTGCTTGATCTTGCTGCTTCTTATGGTTGGGAGATACACCATTTAGATGTTAAAACTGCCTTTCTACATGGTGAGCTTGAGGAGTTAGTACATGTGAGTCAACCAGAGGGATTTGTGAAGAAAGGAAAAGAAGATAAAGTCTATAGACTCAACAAAGCTTTGTACGGTTTAAAACAAGCTCCTAGAGCCTGGAACAACAAGCTTAATTGGATTCTCATGGAGTTTGGGTTTGTTCGTTGCTCAAAAGAACCTTCAGTATACAGAAAGAGTTCCGATCATGATCTTTTGATAGTGGGAGTGTATGTTGATGACTTGTTCATCACGGGAACAAGTCTAGAGATCATAATGAGGTTTAAGGAGGAGATGTCGTCAATGTTCGACATGAGTGATCTCGGAAAACTATCATACTATCTTGGGATTCAGGTAAGGCAACACCAAGGAGGAATAATGCTCGACCAAACGAGCTATGCATTGAAGATTTTAGAGGAAGCTGGCTTACGAAACTGCAGCTCAGCTCACACACCAATGGAAGGAGAGTTGAAGTTATCAAAAGCAGAGAAGGAGGAAGAAATTGATGCAACTGTCTATCGCAAGCGAGTAGGTTGTCTTTGATACTTACTTCACACTCGACCGGATCTCTCATATTGTGTGGGAATTTTGTCAAGATATATGCAGAGTCCAAGAGTTTCACATGGTGCAGCCTTGAAACAATGTTTACGGTACTTAAAGGGAACTGTAAGCTTGGGACTGTCTTATGGAAGATCAAGGTTACCTAAACTTGTTGGTTACAGTGACTCTAGTCACAATGATGATCCAGCTGATAGTAGAAGTACTTATGGGCATATCTTCTATTTTGGGAACAGTCCGATCACATGGTGTTCAAGGAAGCAGGATGTTGTGGCTTTATCATCTTGTGAAGCTGAGTATATGGCAGGGACGGAAGCTACTAAACAAGCAATTTGGTTGCAGGATTTGTTAGCAGAAATTACTGGGAATTTGGTTGAGAGGGTTCTTATTCGAATTGATAATGAATCAGCAATTGCATTAGCAAAGAACCCAGTATTCCATGGACGTAGTAAACACATTGCTCGGCGATATCACTTCATAAGAGAATGTGTCGAAAATGGGTAGGTAGAAGTGGAGCATATTGAAGGCATCAGTCAGAAGCCGGACATTCTCACAAAGGCGTTAGGAAAAATCAAGTTCAAGCAAATGAGAGAGCTCATGGGAGTTAGAGACTTAGCAGCTTTAGAGTTCAAGCTTAAGGAGGAGTATGTTGGTGTAAGCTTGAAAAGCTTGGAGATCAAGCTAATCAAAGAGAAATGGAAAATGAGATTATATTTAGTAGATATCTAAATGTAATAGGAATAAGAAAGTTTTCCATTTAAGATTAGGAGAATATACTTTAGAGCTTATATATATATGGGATGCTGAGATGTAGCAAAACCTAAGAGAAATTAAGTTTGAGAGTTTGTGAGAGCTTAAAGTTTTGAGGTATTTTTTTTGAGCTAATAAGAGAGATATTCTTAAACTTCTCTGTTCTTAATCTTATCGTTTAAAACTATATGGATTCCATGCTGGATCCTTGAGGGTTTTCTGCCATTTTGAGCAAAGCATGGCTTGTTCCAACGCAACTCTTTCACCTCCAAATCTCTGTTTGCATACTTTTAAGAACGCATTTTCATCAACTTCTCCCATCCTCTTTATTCCGATGGTAGCTGATCTATCAGGAGGTCCTGATAGATCTCTCAAACCCTACAAAGAAAAGAAAAAAAATATTATAAGTGAAACCCACAAAAAACTCAGAAGACTAAATAAATAGTTGAAACCCACAAAAACATATATATCAAGTTATATTAATAGACTCAAGAAAGATAAAGATATAAGTATATACTCTAATCAATTCTTTGCGCGCTTCTTGTATCTCATCATTACTCTGACGTTCTTTACTGAGTAGGACTGAGTTTGTATACTCTAATTCTTTCAACTCGCAACGTTCCTCTTCCAGCTTTTTGTTCATCTTTTTCATTACATTCTCCAGCTTTTCATTCATCTCCTTCATTACTTTCTCCACCTCTTCGTTCTTCTCCTTCATCACTTTCTCCAGATCTTCATTCTTTTCTTTCACTACTTTTTTCAGCTCTTCATTCTTCTTCTTCATCTTCTTTTTGAACACTTCATTCTGCTTCTTCTTCTTCTTCTTCTTTTTGAACACTTCATCCTGCTTCTTCATAATTTCTTCCACCCCATCTTGAAACGTTTCGAACTGCTTATGACACTTCAAACTTAACATCAATAAATTTCTCCAGCCTTTCAACAACGTCCCTCAAGTACATATCATTGATCTTTTTCTTCTTCATTAGATTGCTTCGTCTTCTGATTTATTGTTCAGAAAAAAACTGCGATCTTCTAATCTCCAAAGTTGTTCACTTTTTTTTTTATAAGTACTAATAATACTCTGCATGTAACGAATAAATTATTTATTGAGACGCACACAATCCGAGCAATAAATCATTTATTAAGATGTCGCATCGTTCTGGATGTAAGATTTTTTTTAATGATTAGTTTAGTTTTCTTTTCCAATAAAAACTTAATACCCTAAAAGACCGAACCACTAAGAAAACGATAAGGTTTAAGTTAGTTTTATACTCCCTCCGTTTCAAAATATAAGGTGTTTTGGAGAAGTTTGTTGTTTCATAATATATGATGTTTTCAAATTTCAATACAACTTTTAGATTAATTTAGTATTTTATATTATGCAGTCTTGTTTCTGATTGGTTGAACTTGTTAAAAGTAAAGACTTCTTAATCTCCGTGTTTTGCTTAAAACATCCTATATTTTGAAACGGAGGAAGTAATATTCGTCATGCAATGGCTCATTAGTTGACAATGCATAGGCACACTACATTTTTTTTTTCTTTCTGAAAACTGAACCCCAGAGTAAAGAGAGGGTACATCGACGAGACTACATAACAAAGAGAGTCTGATTTACGTACTCCCTCAAGCACCAGCAGATGACCAAGTGAGCTCCATAGCCGTTTGTGCTCTAGAATCTTGAAGCACCAACTTGAAGCAGATGAAGCATGCATCCCTTCTTCTAAGTTCTAACATAAATGGATCCCATCACCAACATATAAACTTAAAATGCAGCATTGATGGTGGACAAAAATTGGAGCAATGTTGATTAGGCTGTAAGAAATGATCGAACGGAGATTCAAGGATTGGGAGCGAAATTTGTGCCTAAACCGTTTCCATAGTCATTGAAATTAACAGTCTGAGAGAAATAAATAGAAACATCGAAGTTAAAATGACCCACTAAAATCGAAACCTCAGATCACACATAAAAAACAGTACAAGTGCAAGTCTGTCCTCTTTTCCTCGATTTGGAACCCTCCCTTCCCCTACCCAAATGTTGAAATGAGGAAGTTTTTGTATATGCTCATAAACTTGGCCACAAATGCTGCAGCGTAACACCAACACAATAATCACCCATTAAAATATAAGAAAGATGATATATTATATTATGTAGCCTGCCAAATGCAATAACTAAAGAGTTTTATATACCTTCAATGTGAAATATGGCTTTCTGACCTAATCGCATCCGATGTTCCTGTAAGAAGGGCCAAAGACATATTATCAAGCAAGCCATCAAAACAAAAGGATGGGACTGGGAACACAGATGTTGAGATAGAATTCACAAGCTAAGACTGAGAGCGGTGTAACAAATATTCTTACATAATATGCAGCCCAGTGGCAGACTTCAAGCTTTAGCTCTGAGTCCAGTTTCCTCAGCAATTCATGAAGAAGTCTCTGAGAATGCACAAAACTATGGGTAAAAAAGACAAAAAGGACCCAAATACATAATATATAGCTGAATTAGGTTATGTTTAAGACCTTTAGTATGACTTCTGGTGGAATGCAATTAACTAGCAATTCATACACCTTTCCACGCACCTGAAATAACCTGAAGAAGCATACAAGAGATGTTATAATTCAAAGTATCTTTTAAGTTATATATTGTAAAACTAAATGATTCACTAGAGTCTGACTTTTTAGGGCTTTGTTCCTTCATCATGTCAGTTGCTATTTCAGTAACATACTCTTCCCAATCCATAGGAGATATCACTTGATTACTTGTGAACGGATAGCTACAAAGAAAAACAAATGTGAAGGGGGATATCAAGATCTAAGTAGTGTAAGTTAAATTTTTAAAACATGAAACAACAAAAGAACCAAACTTATTGATTGTCTGTATAGATACAGTATGATATGCTTACTTTTGGACACGACAAGTCTCAAGTGACAAAATAGCTCTTCTAAGACTGCGATTTGATTTTTCAGCAATACGAGCAGCAAAACCCTGAGGCAGTTGCAGACTTTCTTTCTTTGCAACGAACTCCAACACTTTCACTATCTGGTACCAGGGAGACACATTTTTGTTAACAATAATCTTGAATACTTTATATTTTTTTGGAAGAAAGTTTACACAGGCCAGAAGAAGCAAACTGAATCTTATGTAATATTTTAACACCGTAAGTCTTAAGAGACTTCTCAATAAGGATAAAAGCAGATAAACTAGTTTTCTTGCCAATCCAATGAGAAGTACACAGCAAAATGGCAAGAAAGTATACGAACCTATATCTATATTGTGTAGATCTTAAACAAAAATGCAACATCAAGATGGGCTTTTCTAAGAGAGTATTTGATATGAGTTTTCCCACTAAAAGACACAAAACAAGATTTGGTGTCTCAACACTGAGCTGAACGACAAAGCCTCATGCATTAACAACATTCCACAAATTTTCTTTGCGGATTATTTATACAGAAAATATTCTACAAATACAGAGGGAACAGCTTGTGTACCTCTTCCTGCGAAGGTGCATTTATGCGCACATTAAGACAACGAGACTTAATAGCTTCTGTAACCTTTGAAGAGCTGTTACAGCATAAGATGAGACGGCAAGATGAGCTATATTTCTCCATTGTTCTCCGCAGAGAATGTTGAGCTTCTCGTGAGAGCTTGTCAACCTCATTTAATACCAACACTGTCACAACAAAATAAAACACACACAAAATCATGCATTCGAGTACGCCCAAATACTTTTGACAAATATAAGACATCATCCAATATCGTAATGTGAAAAGAAGTTGAAAAAATTTGGCAGATCATAGAGGCAAAACTTCACCAAGAAACGTTGTAAGAGACGAGAGATAAGTTGATAATTAAGAACAAAGAACCATCTTAACGAATAAAAATAGAGATTCAGCTGGACAAGAAGCCTTAAAACTAGATATATGAGGATACCATCGAATTGATCATGTTGAGAAAAGGAAACAAACACTATAGAATAAACCATAAAATGTAGACCAAGTCAACCACAGAAGTATACAGATTGAAGATGACATCCAATTCCCTTATAAAAGTATCACTCTTTGTAGTTGAATAAAATAACTACTACTATGTAATCTGACATGCAAAATGTCTCCACTAATGATACTGTGGTACAGAAAAATAGTTAGGCGGAATTATTACCCTTATATCCCTTCTTTCCTTTAGTGTCAATTGGTCTGTTCTTAGCCATTTCTTTAATTATCTCCTGAACGATGTATCGGTCCTGAAAGCCTGCATCACTTGGAGTAAGCTCCACATGATTGGTGCTTGATAATGTAGTCAGCTCGAGATCAATAGTTCTACTCCCAGCCTGCATTGTTCAAAAGATTAAAGACAATGTTATCAAGTTAAATTCCGCCAAGAAAGGGCCACCAAAAGAATTGATAGCAAACACAATTCACTTCTCTGCATTAACAAGTTAGATGATACCACCCGAAACACGAGTTACTGATCCAACAAGAGCACAAGATGAATATGGACACTAAGCATTGAGGACCTTTAGAACAAAACGCAAAGAAAACAGAGAGAAAAAAAGCATGTGCAACTCACATCAACTTTCCACGCCCTGTTCTCCACTTTCACCTGCAGTCAAGTAGTAAAATTAAGCAACTTGTCAGTTTCCATATGACAAAAAGTAGCAATCGGAAGATAAAAATGAATCTAAAGAGGATATAATGAGTCAGTGCTTCGCTAAACAGCATTAAGGGTACAAACAAAGTCTTCATCTTTTAGTTTTGAGAAAGGGTTTCAATTAAAAAGGATACCTTCTCTGCACTGGCACCATATATCTGCTTGAGAAGCGCCATGATTAGGGTTTTCTTACCCGAACCTGACGGCCCATAGAAGAGCAAATGCGGACAATCTTGCTCGGTAACCTTAATAGGAGAAATCGAAAAAATCAGATTCCAAATCATCGAGAAAAAACCCCCAAAATGAACTAGGGTTTGAACAAAAAAGGGCGTACCAGTTTCTTGAGATTTTGGGCGATATCTTCATGAACAATGACCTTGTCCAGTGATTTCGGTCTGTACTTGTCGACCCACAACATCTTTGCTTCACCACCGGAGGGTTTTCGGAGAAGACAATGAAAGTGGCGGGAAACAAGTCAATCGTCTTCTTCTTC